>NC_056509.1:44590767-44618438 GCF_014905685.2 Nematolebias whitei
TTGGTTGGTTCGTTGGTGGGTTTGTTAGTTGGTTGGTTGGTTATTTGCTAGGTTGAATGATTGGTTGGTTTGTTAGTTGGTTGGTTGGTTCTTTGGTTGGTTGGTTCATTGGTCGGTTTGTTAGTTGGTTGGTTGGTTCTTTGGGTGGTTGGTTCATTGGTTGGTTCTTTGGTTGGTTGGTTCTTTGGTCAGTTTCTTAGTTGGTTTGTTAGTTGGTTGGTTGGTTTATTGGTTGGTTTGTTGGTTGGTTCGTTAGTTTGTTCGTTGGTTGGTTGGTTTTGGTTGGTTTTGGTTGGTTGATCGGTTCATTGATTCTGCATTTTCTGCATCCAGAGTTCATTCTTTTCATCTGTTATGTTGCCTGGAGATGGTTTTTCATTTGGCTTTAAGCTGATCCAGTCAACATAAGAAAAGACACATGAATCGTAAACTTTTAGCCAATAAGTCCAAACAATCTATTTAAACATGTTTAAATGTTCATTAGAGCTGAAAGTTTACTGCAGTTTGGTTAATAATTTTTTTAATTTGTTCAGACAAAGTGACTGATATTTCCCAAATAAGTAAACTAACAATAAAAAAAAAATTAAGAAGCCACTAAAGTTTACTGTATGTATTTTGTGACTGTTTTTAAGATATTGTTTCTTTTATTATTCTGTTGGTAAAATGTAGAATTACTTTATGTCAAATCGGTCAGATTTAGAGAAATATTTCTGAAGGAAAGCTGAAAAATCCACAATCCCCATTTTATTTTACAGTGTTTTGAAAACATAAAGAGGTTGTTGTGGCTACTTATAATATATTTCAAGTTGTGTTGAGTTTTGAATATTTTTTTAGCTGTCTAAGCTTGCAGCGCGTTTGTAAAGTATTAAGTGTATTTTCAACAGGTACAAATAAACGCCACTTACCTGTACCCTCTTTCTAGTTCAACTCCCAGAAACCTTTTCCTGCCACAGAATTTCTAAGAAAAGCGGCGAAGCTGCCACATTGCTTTGACACGTAGCCTCCAGAGCTTTTATGTTTTTTTTAAAACAAACAAAACCGCTCGTCTTCTCTTCTGCCCTCGTCTTTTAAACTCCTGCTGAACGGTTCGTCCCCGGGGTGGATTGCTGCCAGTTACACTCTCTGCTGCTCCAACACTTCAGAAGGTTTCTGTGGAGAAACAGAGGATGCAAAGATGGCTCACGCTCCTCCATGTTGGTTCTACTCGTAGCTGTCAAACCTGCTGCTCTGTACTTTGTTGTCTGCTGCAGACGGTTCATTACAGAAGAAAAAAGGCCGAGCATTCCTTGAAGGAATGCATATCGCCCGCCACCTTTCAAGACTTAAATTCATTCCTTCAAAGAGTGATAAGCCTTTTTTGAATCAATTAAAATTCATAAAACAGTCGCATGCTGATTTTTGCAGGACACCACCAGGTTTCCTTTGGTTTGAGCCAAACGGTTTTACTTCAGAACTGGACAAAGTCGGAACACTTCGGTAAATACTGGCTTGTATTTATCAGCTCGGCCTGCAGTGTCTTATTCTGAAAGCCAACAAAGGGATGAAGATGAATCATAAAGAAGTGCAGTTTTCTTCGGGGAGAAGCTGAGGAGCTGCTGATTTTAGTTTCCTTTTGATAATTCAAGCTTGATATGAACTTGTATCTGTGGTGAGCGCTGAATTATTAAAACGTGAAGAATCTGTCAAAAAATGATTGTGCAGTTCTAGACAAATGTACTTTAACAAATTTGACTTATTATATTTAAAGCGAAATAGGAGAGTGGTGGCCCAGAGGTTAGAGAAGGTGGGCCTGTGATCAGAAGGACACTGGTTCAACTCCCTGGACCAACATCAAAATATGGGTGGGATAGGTGAAGCAACCACACCTGCCTCCACCCTCATTTGCCCCACTCTGGGCCCTTGAGCAAGGCCCTTAACCCCCAACACCTGCTCCCCCAGGCACCCTAGATGACAGTGGTACACAGATTACTGTGGTAGCTCGGTGCTCTGTGGCAGAGCGTCCAGCGTCAAAACAATTGCCAAGGTTTCATGTGAGTTAGTTAGTTCGCTGTGGCGACCCCTGAAGAAGGAGCAGCCGCAAAATATAACAAAGTAAAGCAAAATAACACTTTTGATCCATCGATCTATCCAAAGCATGCGTCTGTCTGTCTGTCTGTCTCTGTCTGTCTGTCTGCATATACTGTGTGTGTGTGTGTATGTATAAATATATACACACAGACACACATAATCTTACAATTCATTAGTTATTGATTTTTTTCTCCAACACCTCTTGACAGTAAAGCTGAGCTCACCCATGTCTATACTTTCCACTTTATAATCTTTTCAAAATAAACAATATAGGCAGAAAAAAACTTGATAATCTGTTATTTGTTAAATAATAATATTCACATAAAATAATGATTTGATGACCACTGCCCAACCTTAATAAAGGTTTATTTGTTTACTTGTTACATGTAAGCTGATTCTGCCAAATGTGTTCAATCAATTCTTTTAAAATAAATTCTATACACTTTATCAATGGGGCTGCAGCAGCCTGATGGTCAGTGCTGCAGTTATTAACCTTTATTTAACCAGGCAAATCCCACTGATCTCTTTTACGAGGGAGGCCTGGACCTGAAGGCAGCCTAACATGCATGTTTTTGGTCTCAAAAGCAGTCTTGGAAATAGTCTCATAACCCTGAGACTACTGGTTCGAGTCCAGGTAGCATCCAAAACTGTCTCTTTATTGTAATGTACTGTAAATGGTAAATGGACTGTACTTATATAGCGCCTTTCTATCTTATTGAGATACTCAAAGCGCTTTACTCTACAATCTGTGTCCTCATTTACCCATTCGTACAGCACTCTACTAGATCTCTACAAAGATAATTGAACAAATTATTCGAAAGAGACTAATCGGTGTTTTATCACATTCATACACTGATGGGACACACATCAGAGGCTATGAGGGGTTCAGTGTCTTGCCCAGGGACACTTCAGCATGTGACTGCTGGTGGATTTGAACCCCCAACTCTTTCATTGGAGGACGACTGCTCTAACCACTCAGCCACAGCTGCCCCTGTGCAAGTTAGCTCGCTGTGGCGACCCCTGAGGAAGGAGCAGCCAAAATAAAAACAACTTATTTGTTATATCATTTTAAAAAGGAATTATTGTAAATGGTTTTATCTGAAACACTTGATATAATTAGATTTTTTTTTTTTTTTATAAAGTGTAAGTAACTTTCCACCTCAGAAAATGCATTTGAGTGTTTGTATCAGAGCAGCAAATACAGACTGAAGTCTGGGAAGGTCTACAGATTACAATGATGAATGGGATATGAATGATGAACAAAAGCATTTAAAGGAATACAAGTATGAAACGACAGCTTTCTGCTGATTTTACTCTTCTAATGCTGAAGCTTTTTCTTTGGATCCAACACAAATTCCTGTCTTGGACCCGCTCTTTTGTTAACGAGACGCTCTCTTTCTTCTTTTCTTTTCTCAGGTGTTCCGCAGAAAGGCTGTGGAATTGGGTGAAAAGCTGCTGCCGGCCTTCAAAACGCCCACAGGCATCCCCTGGGCTCTGCTTAACCTCAAGAGGTAGAACGCTCACACAGACCCTCTCTGTTTGTCTCTCAGCAGTCCACTCCGGTGGTACTCCAGGCGGCACGTCTGTTTTGATGGTTTGATGCTTTAAAGAGCTCTGTGGTCTGCGGCTCGGCGCACGCTGGACGAACACGAGCCCTCCTCTCCGCTCGCACTCACTGAGATGTTTTACTTTTACATGACAGGGCAGCCTGAGCAGATTCAGGTCTCTCTTGTAAACGAGTCCTCGTGGTTCAATGGGACTAACCTGTTTAAATAAAGGTTGAATGAATGCAGGCTGGTGTTTTCCCCTCAGGGCTCGGTTAGAAATTGTTTATACTAACACACACATTCAGTGTATGATTCAGAGTATGGGATGTATGTCAGTCAGTTTGATCCAAAATGGCCGCCACAGCTGATCAACCTTAGCAAACTCAAAAATGGCTTTGACTCAGCCAGTTTTACATATAATTGAACTTAAACTGGGTGTAGTAGTAGCTGAGAGTCATTCCCAACACATAATTTGAGCACTAATTGATCATCTGAGATCAGTTTTTATACGCTCATCAAAAAATAGGCTTATTATGTTATGGTAGTTATTGTATAGTCTAGAGCCGGACCGATATATCCGTAGGGCTGATATTTTAGGCTGATATAGATATTTGGGAACATATCGGCATCTGTGATATTTGGCCCATTATGCGCTGAAATAAACGATTCTAATTTTCACCCCTAAAATGCTGGGAACCAGCCGTGTCCTTACTTGCAAATGGTGTATTTGTATAATGTATCCAGCAGAGGGCGCGTGTTGACTACTTTCAAGTCATGGCCATGCTGGTCACATCAGCACGTTTTATCTGACCAGCGCATGGTAGGTTTATTGTAACTGATTAGTAAAATGAAAAATCAACAATAATGAATTCTCTTCAATCCTCCATCCCGCCCGTCATTAGCCACATGCCTCTTAAATTAGCAAGCTAACCCAACAAAGTCAAGTCAGGCCCTCTGGACAGTTTCTTTTTTTTGGGTGTGCTACTTATGGGACTGAGTTTGTTGCGGCTCCTCGGACTGATGAAGTCCTTTGGATGGAAAGACGAAACGTTTCAACAAAAAGAAACCGTCCAGAGGCTCTGACTTAACTTGGATGGATTTTTTTTAAACTGGAGCATTGAGCAAGGCCTTTGTCGTTAGCAAGCTAACGTTTAGATAACCTAGCATAGGCTATTGCCTTGTAAAACTCCATCGAGAACAATAAATATTACGTAGCGGTAAATATTTATCAGTGTTCGTCACTTTATCCTTTTTGTCCTGAATGAAATGTATTTTTTCTCTGAAATCTTTTAGCTTTTTTCTTAGATTCTTGGGGGTGGACAAAGCCCAAAAATTTCCAGCCATTATATTTATCAGCATTAGTCCTCCCCTCCCAATATCTGTATCGGCGATAGCCAAAATGTCTATATTGGCCGTGCTCTAGTATAGTCGTTGTCTATCTGTACGTCTATAAACTTTCTCTTGTCCCACTCATAACTTCTGATTCGCTCAAGATAATTTAACGAAACTTCATACACATCTGCATTATCACCATACGGAGTGTCGCGTACACTTTTATCACCCCAGCCTAGAGGTCAAGGTGACAAATCAAGGTCAAAGTTTCAAAAGGAGCTTTGCTTGTCTGGGTCAATACTTCTGATGCACATAGGTTAATTTAATTAAATCACTAAACCGAGTGTCCCATACACTTTATCATCCCGGCTGCAAGTTGAAGGTCAACAATCAAGGTCAAAGGTTATACAAGGCCTTTGCTGTAGATTGTCAACAGGCGTATGATGTACCGTGTGCGGTACTCTTGTTGAAGCTTTCCCATTGCAGTTGGAGTCAGTTTTGTCTGTGCGTTAGCAAAATTTCTCATGGACTTCCTCAGTCTTTATATACTTTAAAACGAGCATAACATCTCGAACTGCAGTTCTGCTAAATATTCCTAGTTTTGTCATGTAATTCATGTAAAACCAAGATTCGATGTAAAATTGTAAAGAAACGATTTTGAGAATTTGATTTTTTTTGTTGTAGAGTTTTATTAATTTTCTTTGACGTGTTTGACGCACATTATAGAAGCACACCTAATCTAATTAAAATCAGATGTAGCTGTGATCAGACGTCAGGATGTCGGATTTAGAAAAGCTGGTGTTTTTTAATGAACCACGTTCAGATGTCTGCCGGCGCGTTTCAGCGGAGTCATCGTTCATCTGGCGGTCGCGTGTGACGAGAGACGGGATGTCGTTTATTAGTTTGTCATACTTTAATTAAAAGGCAGGTTGTCATGACGATAAATGCGCTGCAACAAATTAATTTTCCTTGGGTCTGTATGGGTGAACGGACGGTGCACCCCCTTGTCTTTCTCCCTGATGTGAGGAGCACCCCAGGGAGTGGGTGCCTTTCTGCATGTGTGCTTGCAGATCTGTGGTCCCCAGAGGGCCGAGCAGAATGCTGCAGATGATGATTTTACCTGCATGACTGAGCGATGATCGCTTTGACACACACACACAATCCCGTTCAGCACCATTTACAGTAAGACTAAAACTGTGACATGAAATCATGATTTATTTTTCTAATATACACCAGAATATCATCTTACGGAAGCTGGTTTGTATTTATAGAAATAGATGCTTTGTCATTCTCCTTCAGTGTTTCCATTAAATGACCTTGTTGGAGCAAATTGTAGACTTGGCAGCTGTTGCATTTGAATAATTAAAATCATTTTAAAGTAAAAAAAAATACACATTTTCTACAGTCCAATATAGTTCAGTGGCTCAGATTTGGCTTACCACAGTTAAGATCTTCCCTTCTTGAAGGAAAAAGCCAAATATTTGCTCTGAATAAGACAGTTCTGTTATTCAGCATCTCACAGAATATCCACACCTTTCTTGTGACCAGTTTCTCCACCTCTGTACCTTTTGTTGTGCGTTAGCCGTTCATTCATCAAAACGTTCAGCTCTTTCAGGAGATAGGCGGCCCCGACTTTTGGTTTTTGTCACTTTTAAGATTTTCAAATCATTTAACTTTATTTACAAGTATATTGAGATGTTTTCAAGTCCTCTAAAACCATTTTATCTGAAATCAAATCAAGCATTTTTGATTTGTTATTCTATTTTTATTCTTTAGTTATCCTCGAGTCCTTTTTTAGCTTCTATACAGTCTTTTGCTACTTTTTGCATCTAGCTAGCCCTTTGGTACTTTTAGCTACTTTTAGGTTTTTGTTAGCATTTCACTGCGTTTAGTTAATTTTGCTATTCTTAAGCTTTTATGTAGCCTTTTGCTACATTTAGTTTGCTTTTTTGCTTCTAACTAGCATTTTGCTGCTTTGAACTTTTTAGCTAGTCTTTACTACTACTGTCTTTCAGTTAGCGTTTTTCTTGTATTAGCAAATATTTTGCACCTTTTAACAACTCCGTTTCAGCTTCTTTAGCAGAATTCAGCATTTACGCTGCTTTTTCCCTGAAAATCAGTAACTCTGGTTTCACCGGGCTTGTTGTGGTGTTAGAACTTCGTTTAGCTTTTTATAAAACCTAAGCTTTGTTTCCTGATGCGTGCTCAATAATCCAGGCAGAAAAATCTAAAAAAAAAAGTGAAGTCTGGTCCTCTGGACATTCAAAAAAACAAAACTAAGCTAAGCTTTGTTTCATTGCTTTAAAAGTTCAGCCTGAAAGTTTCTTGCTCATGTCCACATGTCAGTATTTGCTTAATAAACCCTTTTACAATAGAAGATACACAGTAGGAGTGTTTAAAGTGTTTATAACGGAGAAGTTGAGAAGAAAACTGAAGTACTTTTTAAACTTTTGAAGGTGGGATGCCGTCGTCCTGACCTTGACCCAGATTGAAACCGAGCAGGTCTGTAAACGGACAGTTTCAAACCCGACCCAGTTATTATTCATCCCCGTCTCCTCACTGCTTCGTTCTGAATCTCTTCATTCTGAGTTTTTATCTAAACTTTTTTTTTTTTTACAGCCCAGTTTCCTCCACTTTCTTTTGTCTTTGGTCGGTGCGCCCATTTTTACCATCAACGAGCTAACGTCTCGTTCAGCTTCTGGACGCGGAACTGAAGTCCACTCCTCTGCGTGACCTGGTTTCTTTTTATTCCCCTTACGACTTGTCTGCAGGGTCCAAGACGACTGGCGAGAAATGAGGCCAAGCGTTTACAAGTTTCAGTTTGATAACACGTAAACTAGAACAGGTTTTAAACTGTCTGAAGCTACTTTTACCAACAAAACTTTAGGTTAAGCTGCAAACTTTACAAGTTGAACTTGATCATTGCGGTTGGAAATGCATCGGTAAGCTGGAACATCATCTCCACTCCACCACAGCAAGACAAGAAGTTTGTTTCTAAAAGTCAGCAGTAATAAAATTCAAAACATTAATTTTGAGATTTCCATTTGACACTGTAACTCTATATTTTGTTTGTATTTCAAACAGTGAGCTTAAAATGGACGTATTTCTCAATGTGTGTTTTAATGCTGGAAAGGGACTGTGTCCAGTATAAAACCAGCTGTTGGCTGGTCTCTGGGTGCTGTGAATAAAAGATGAAGGAACATACAGTTATGAAGACACCGAATTAGTTGTGGAACTTGGACGAAAACAAAAGGTCAGGTAGTTAGTTTTGGAGATGAGACATCTCTGCACAGTGTCCAGTCCATTTATCTTCTAGCTTCACTTGAATCGGTTCGTGTTGGCCCCTTGAGAGGAGCAATACATCAAGATTACCACATAAAGGATCATAATTTGCCCGTGTTCACACATCTACCAGGACTTCACCTTCTTATTCACTCTCTTTTCTCTCTTTCTAGGTTTTATAAATCAGTGCGTTGCCACTATCTGAGCAGAAAATGCTACGACGTTCTTCTGGATTTGTACAGTTGATCGTCACAATCGCAACGCTCCTTAGAGAAATTTCAGAAGTTCTACAAACAGATTTTAAAAGAGTCCTAATTTAGGTTTTTGAGAAGTAAAAACGAGGCAAAAGAACATTTTTACTCTTTTAACGTTCCCGGTTTCTCCGCCGTCCTCCTTACGGAGTGCATCGCTGTATTTGCTGGGACATATTTCTGCGCGTCTTGGAGATCCCTCGATGTGTTCACCGTTTTAAAAACGCATGAAAACAAGAGAAGGCTGAGAACGGACGTCTGTTTTTCTTCCGCCTCGTAGTCATTCAAAGATGAGCAAGGATGTTTGAAGCTGTGAAAAACTGTTTTTAACAGCAGTTGATGCATTCGAGGCAACTTTAGGATTATTTTTTTAATCTCACACGCACAGTGTTGCCTTCTGGTTTATATTTAAAAAGTTCAAAAGTAAATTTACACAGTTAATCTTTAGAAGTATCTAAAGTGCTGGTAGTGTTGCTTTTCAAAGTGAATGCATTTAGTGTGTTTTTGAAGGGAAGCTGTTCTTTGAATCTGCTGACACTTTGTCTGTTGCACACACCAGTTGTTATCAGCTTTGGTCACCGTGTCCCACAGCTCTTCTAATAACATTCAGACTGATAAAGCTTTTTCAAATCACTCCCACTGCTCTGCATACTGACTGGCCTTAATGAGATCAGGTGTGTGTGTGTGTTGGGTTTCGTTCAGATGATTTGATCTGTGCTCCACCCTGACTTCAGCTGCTCGTTCCTCTTTACAATCATCTTCCTCTTCTACCACAATAAAGACATCATGCTGACAGTTGTATCCCGAACTAACTCGCATCTTGTGTTTCTACGTTGGAAGTTTGAACAACTCGCACTTTTGTTGGTATAAAATGTGAAGAAAGCACTTGTGCAAATAAGGAAAGTATAAAATAAATACTCTTCAATGGTCAAATCAACTTCATTTTGCCGGAGCGGCGCAGCGAAATGAAGCTGATTTTGCTCCAGTTGAGCTTGATGAACGTAACTATGGTAAGCCGATTGTGTCTTTAATAACCACTTTTACCTATTACATGACACAACGGCATGCCATACTTCTCGAGTGCCCTCTAACGGCTGAAAATGATAGTGTTCAATATATTCAGTCAGAATGAATGAAAACGGTCATATCTCAGCCAAAAATTGGTTAATAAATAAATATGGGGAAAAATCCATGAATATATCACGTCGGCAAATTATACAAATTATGCAAATTATACAAAAAAACATGACTTATAGGCCGAAAAATACGGTAAGCATATTGTAAAGTTTTCAGAGATGGTCCTGAAATTGAAAGCATGCTAACGTTTAAAAACAGCTGGTTTGTTGGGGAGTGGTGGCGCAGAGGTTAGAGAGGTGGGCTTGTGATCCGAAGATCGCCGGTTCACGCCCCGGCCCCGACAACATCAAAATTGTGGGTGGGGTAGGTGAAACACCCACACTTGCCCCCACCCTCACTCGCCCCACTCTGGCCCCATGAGCAAGGCCCTTAACCCCCACCATGTGCTCCCTAAACAGGTCTCTCTTGAAAATGAGTTCCCGTGGCTCAATGAGACTAACCTGGATAAATAAAGGCTAAATTAAAATTAAATTAAGTAAAATTGTTTTTGTTTGTAATGTACAAAAACCAATTTGGATTCTGTTTTGAGAACGGTTCAAAAATTTTACATTTTCAGCACCAAAGCTGTCGAGGATAAACTTTGTGTGTCCATATTTTTACAGATTGGTGCAAAAATAACATTTGAAAATTAAATGTTTCGTCTTTGTCTCAACACACTAAAGCAGATACCATTAGAAATACTTTAATGTAACGTTAGCGTTAATTATGGAGAATAAGCAGTGTAAGGTTAAGATTAATACGTTCTTGTTTAAGCAGATTAAAATGGCTCAAGTGGGAATAATTCCTGAAGTCAAACTTGTCTGTGAAGAGCACAGCAGCTGCAGACAAAACTCTTAAACAACCAAAATCTAGCACAGAAATAAATATTTAAATCTTATATTTTGTACTTATTAATACAGATGTTCTGGTAAAACTGTAAAAAGACTGATTCCCTAATTGTATCGTGAAACAGTTGCAGTGTGAAAACACATTTATATGTTTACTGACACATATCTTGAGTCTTTATCACAACATATATAATCTTTGTTTATTTACACCTAGTAAAAAATATCTTAAAGTGTTATCAACAAAAACAGGTTCTGAAATATTAATTTAATTCCTTTAGCATTTTATTTCCCTATTTATTATTTAATTGACCAGAAAAAGACAGTTTTTTCAAAATCACACGTTTCTAACACCAGCATGCGATGACAAGCAGTAAACTAACTTTTGAAATAAAAGCCTAGCATTCCTTGAAGGAATGCATTATTCCCACTAAAATTCACACCAACGTTTTAAACAAAGATCCTTTGATGAGGATTAATGGAGTTGTAGCAGTTTTGGTTAAAATTTGTAAATGACATTATTCTTGATCTCGCGCGATATTTGATTTCGTGCGATGTGTTGAGGTCAAAGTTGTGTTGAGGCTGACTCATCTTCTCCACATCTAGTTTTAGATATAAATAGATAGATGGCTAATAGATAGATGGATACTGTATTTTTTGCCGTACGCGTCGCACCACCATATAAGTCGCATCAGTCTATATTTGTCCAATAAAGTGGAAAAATCCATAAATATGTCTCTTCGCCGTATACGTCGCATCTATTATGCGTCATCGCTGACACGCCGTGTTTGTTACGCGCCACCGCTGACAACCCGGAAATGTGGGTACCGGTGTTGTGCCAAAAACCGATGGGCCACCAAATGGCGGCCGCGGGAGCGTCAACGGGAGGACTTTAACGAGATTAACACTTGAAAACAATTGTTTGTTTGCTCGAAATTATATTAAAATGTGAATCAATGTAATGTTTGCTTAATAAATTACTTTAATGGTCCAATCAGCTGTATTTAAAAACTAGCACAGAGGGAGAGAAAAGAAAGGAGGAACGTGGCTCATTTCTCCAAAAATTAACAAGAACTGCACCTAAACAATTTTTTTTTTTTTTTTTTTTTGCTCGAAATTATATTAAAGGTGTGTGTCAGTCAAACATTTGCTTAATAAATGCACTTTAATGGTCAAATTAGCTGCATTTCGCCGTGGCAGTGCAGCTGGATTGACGGTCAGTACAAGCAGCAAGCAAATATGGCACATATGGCAGGCTGATTGAGTCATTAAAAGCTGTTGAAGATTCTCAGTTATCCAGGTCATGGTAAATTCAAAAAAGTTCAAGAAAAAAAAGTGTAAAGTATAATAAATAAATCCAGTTGTTTTTGTCTTGAACTTTTTTGAATTTGTCATTGTAGCCACGTTTTCTTATTACATGATACAACAGCTAACAGCATGCCATACTACTAGTACTACTCTGCTGCCATCAAGTGGCTGAAAGTGGTACTGCTCAAATTTCAGTTTCCTTGACTGATGAAGCCTTCCGGATCGAAGGCGAAACGTTTCCGCACAAAAAAAGAAACTGTCCAGATGACCTGACTGAAAAATGTTGTACTGCTCAAATGTTTTTTTTTTTCAGTCAGAATGAATGAAAATGGTCACATCTCAGCCAAAAAATAGTTTATAAATATGGGAAAAAATCTGTAAATATGTCGCTTCGGCCTATAAGTCTCAGGGCATGCAAGTTATGCAAAAAACTGCAACTTATACAAAGAAAACTATGGTAGATGGCTAGATACATAGCTAGCTAGCTAGCAGGGTGGAAATTGGATGCATCCAGTAGCATGTTCTAATTATGCAGAAAAAAACCGCATATAAAATAATCAAAAAGGAAGCAGAATACACAGATTTGGACAAAGATGGAAGGGAGTACTACATTCATGATTAACCTAAATATATGCTTACATAAACATCTAAGCATACATATACATGTATATACATATGCATATCAAGTTCAAGTAAACTTTATTGTCATTACCATCTCGTGTGGTACATGAGATGGAATGAAATTATCTACACAGGGTCCCAGTTACACCCAAAAATAGCAAAAATATGTACATGTGTATATACACATAGACGAATATACATCTGTGTCACATACAAATGTTTATCATCCAAAAGTTTTTGGCTAAATTTTCCATTTTTCCCTCGAGGCACGTCACTCATAATCTCCTGGCCTGGTGTAACATTGCTGTTGAGCAGTATTCTGACAAATTACATCAGTACATTCATTCAACCTGTATTTATTCAGATAAATCACACTGAGCCTCAAAGACTCATTTACAAGTGAGACCTGTTTAAACACGGCTACAGTACAGTTTGCAGCTGTCATCTTTTAGTGTCATTTTTTTAATTTTAGATTGTTGATTTGAAACAAAGGCTGTTTTTGGACACTTGCCTTTATAACAAAAACATAGTATCACAACACCAAAACCCTTCCAAACAAAAAAATCCTGGCTTTCAGGGTCTACGGCGATTAGTTTTACAGAACACGCCACATAAATGTGCATGCTCATACTCAGAGCAGCTCTCTTTGGCAGTAACCCAAGGCACTCTAAGGCAGCCATGATTTAAGGTCTCTAATTAAGTTGCTAACTGCGACACTATCGCAGTTCACATTTTCTCTGTGCCCAGAGGAGAAGAAGTGCTATAGATTTTAAGGCATGAGGAAGGAATGCTCAGCAGAGAATATCAGGTGGAAAAGAGGGGTCATGGCCGTAGCTGAGACAAGAGACGGTGAATGTGTTGCCTGAGAGAACAAAGCGAGAACTGGGCCAAAATATAGGTTTCATCCGGTCCCAGGGTACAAATAAATTTCAGAATTGTGTCCAGATTTAATCATTGGAGTTTCTGGAGAAGAAACATCCTGGTGTGACACGATGAAATATGAAGATGGAAAGTCTTCTTTAAAAAGTCTTAGTTGGTTCTGCAAAATGCACTGAAAGGTGCAGAACTATCAGACTCTTGATTTGTTGTTCTGAAGCTGAAAATCTCCGTGGGTGTGAGAGATTGAGTGAAATATAACCTTGACATCCCCAAAAGGGACTTCAAGTCACTCAGAGTATCACATGTCCTCCACTGGAAACTCATTTAAATCACAGTGGCATCAATCTGGGATGACCCAGTTTTTCTGTGTCAGGCTCTGTATCTATTCTGTTACATGGACACCTTGATCCCTCTGGTTTTACCTTTAGTGAGTTTAAAAAGTGTGTGACTAAGTGAGGTGTGAAATAACCTGTTATCCTTTGTGAAATTACACTCCAGAGAAAAATCACTGTTAGAGATGTCTCATGCTGTGATCTAATGTCCAACTGATAATATTTGGAAAACACAACAAAATGGGGCGAGCACACGGCATCATATCACTTCACTCGGAGCTGGATAATGTTGGCTGATTTTTTGATTTGTACTAAAAGTTGGGTATCACCGTTGACACGTTGGTGCAGTGGTTTTCAAACTGAAGAGATGACTGCAATGGGGGAGCTGGCTCGTTACAGTTGTAGGGGTATATGTTGTAAAATGGACAAGTTATGAATTAGTAATAATTCAGAAAATTATCTAACCTTGGAGCACCGCGTTCAAAAGAAGGAAAAATATAAATCTATGATTTATATGATTATCAGTCTCAATAAATTACCATTATTGCTATCATAGATATTACTGGCTCCAGGGTGGGTCCTCAGTAATGCACGTTACTGGGGACACTGAGCTCCTATCTGTTTTTTGTCCACGAGCGTCTTCATAATCGCTCTTTGTCTGGCCCGTCACCTATGGCCAAACTGCCTTGGGAGACCCTACCATGCACCATGATCACCAGCAAATGATAAAAGTTGTTTGTACTACCAAGTCAAAGGTCTGGTTCAGCTCCTATGGTAGACACCAGGCAGGTTTTGTGGCTGGATCTGTAGGTGATCTCGGAAGCGGAAGCTCTCCCAAAGGTACTTGTGTCAACTGTTAAAGACTAGCGTCTCTCTGGGGCTGACTCGTGCAGTTATCTGGGGGGTCTAGGTGCTTCGCCGGTTGGTGCTCGTCTGGCTCTGTGCGTCCTCAGACGTTCTGGAACAGTCCAACTTTGGTATTGGAGGAGAATGTGATTAAAACGTTGGAGTTCAGCTGAATGTTCTGACTGTCTTTACTTTATAACGCTGCCTGGATCAAACCAGGGTGTCTGGTCATCGAGCTTTAGTTAGAAAAATTGTATCTAACGACAAAAAAGAAAAACCGATGAATAGAGGAGACGTGATGGACAAAAACGTGAGACAAAGTTCGAAAAGAAAATTAAAATGGAAAGACGAGAGATCAAACGGAAGAGGTCGAGACTGAGAGTGAGCGGCTCGTTTTTAAAGTTCTGGAATGGACGTATTTTTGGAATGGTTTCCAGTCAAAGTGACGGTTGGGATTTTAGTGGTGTTTAAAGAGTATGGGTCTCATTTACAACTGCGCAAACATAAAAGGTTGAACACCAACTTAAGACTTGCTTTTTGTCTCAAAATTTAAACAAAGCAAAAACGGGTTGTTTTAACTTTAACAATGAATATAATCACACTTGAACATAAATGAAACCCAGCAGTCAATAGTTATAAAGAATCTCAATCACACGCTTCACCGTTATTCAACAAATCCAATTTTTCTTATTCTCTTATAAAGTTAGCTAAAATCATACTGGAAAATATAAAGAAGGTATACCTTCAACAACAAAAAAAAGATATTAAACCAGGAAACAACACTTGGTTTTAAGAAAAATTTTAAACAGTTGTGAAAACTTTGAGTAGCAGAACTTTGGAGAAATAAAGAAAAATTAGACTGTGGTGAATGAAAAATGACGGATTCTGGAAGTCGTTGGCGACTGAAGGAAAACATGGTCATTACAGCACTTTCAGAGTAGGCATGAATATGGAAGACAGGAAGAATAATTGTTTTAACAGAATTAAACATAATTTAATCACTGAGTTCACGAAATGTGAGGACTCCTGCCTTTTGGAGGGGCTCTTGGTCTTCGTTTGGTCCTGAGAGGAAGAGCCTTGAGTTACTCTTTGAAGTAGGTTTGGAGGAAATTTACAATTGGGTGTAAACCAGGTCTGGGGCCGCAAATATAAATCTGTGACGATATCAACAACCACGTCATTTTCTTGTTGACTTGAAGAGTCAAAAGGTCTGGTGTGGATTAACAAACAGGGTTTTTCTATCAGTCGGCATTCTTTGTCTCTGATAAGATCAACTGAGACCTCCGTTCTTTTCCAGAAACCATTGGCTTTCTTTGGGTTCAAAAGTGCGTCCTATGTAAGTGAAGAGTTTACTGCTTTAGGAGACATCTCTGAGTTAGCAGATTTTAGATGAAGTAGTTCACTACACAATGGACAGTGTGACCACTGCTATTTTTCATTAGTGTACATGAAATGTACATTAAATATATATCTGTTGAGATCTTGTTTGTTCCTCCTGTGCCATTTTTTTGACATTGTTGCCACTCTGATGTATTTTAATTTTTTTATGAAGTATGGATCCATGTCTTACTGTTCAGCCAACGTTCGACCTGATGGAAGTGAAGATGAGTGGAGGAGAAAGAGTTTTAAGTCACGTTTGATGTTTGGAGGAGTTGTGCCTTTAAGTAAGGGTCGAACGGTCAAAGAGTGAAGTTGAGTTGTTCTCACTGTTGGATTTCAGCGTATTCATGTTGACACACCCATTCAGTTGTTCCATTTCTGTTTATCGTGACCTGCATGTAAATGTAGATGAAATGAGGAAAAGCAGCTTCAAATCAAAAGAAATTAAAGAAATCTTTCTAGAATGATGATCAACTAAAAAGACCTGTTTTTGTAACTTTTGAAAACTCCCTGCTGACATGGCATTTTATAAAATAATGTTACTCATTCAAACATTACACTTGGGATGAGTCTCTTAAATTTTAAAAAAAGAATATGCAAAGATCTTGGAAAAGCATAAAAAATCACTTTCAGAAAAAGCATCAGTTAAAAAATAACACATGCTACTAATAATGTAATAAAATGACATCATCCCTCACTAATATAGCGGCTCAATATTTGTGCCAAATACCCGCTCAAGCTTTTTATTTTAGAATAAACTGTTCTTTTTAATATTTATATACATGGAAATTCACTAATTTTAACCTTGAATATTGTAAAAATACTGAACTCTTATAAATTTACATTTGTTGGGTTTCTGTGCACAGATTTAACTTTTTACTGTTTTGTTTGTTTTAAAGGTACTCTACTTTTTATTTCCTGTTTTTTTTTTAATATTCAGAGGCTGATGGATTTTTTTTTTTAATCATAGTTTATTTATTTGTTCTTTATTTAGGGAAAAATAAATAAAAACACTCCAATGAGCAATTTAGAGACACAGTGACACAAAACTGAAGTGACATTTTTGACATAACTGAGAGACAATTTCTGTTTAAAATTGTGTAAATTTAGTTATTTTATTATTATTTTTTATTAGTTGAACTACATTAACTTTGTCTTGTTGAACCAAGAGGCCTGACATTGTTTTCATCCTAAATCTTGAGAACCTCTGCATTAGCATCAGCTAAATGTTGAAAAAATCGATGGAGTGAGAAACTGTTATAACATTGAACTGATTTCAATAAACTAAAGAATTTTATTCAGCCACATTTTATCATCAATCTTGGTACATTTAAAAACTAACTAAGGACCTCTTTTTTAAAGCCAGACAGCAAAAATTGTTTTCATTGTACACAGATTGTTCAACAAGTTCTGCACAACTAGAATAAAAGCCATTTGAGGCCTATAAAAGTTTAACCATTTAAAACAGCAGTATTTGCATAATAATTCCACATTTTCTGCAGTGCAGCAAACCATAAACCAAATAATGTCCTTCAAGACTTGGATTAGCTCTAATACGTCTCCTTAGTCGTCCTTGTAAGAAAGGAGAGGATGTAGAGCATGCAGTTGTTAAAGGGGCCTGCAAACTGGGCCACTGGGCCATGTGCATCAGCAGTCAAACACAACAGTGGACTCAGACCGACTAATGTGGTTCTATTGTTCCGTATGCCAACGAATGAATGCCGTTTTCCAGTCCCAGGTGACTGTAGCCACAATGAGCCTTCATCTGATGTGGTTGTCCCCATGGGTAACTTCTCAAACGGGTTCATTTATTCCAGAGTGGAACAGAAGGAGCTCTCAGACTTGAAATTTCTGGATTTACTGGCATTAATTTGCCAGTTTAACCAGAGTTCCCTCACTGTGAGTTATCTTAGCAGTCGAGGAATATTTAGGTGTCCAGTGTATTGCTTTAGTTAGCCTCTGCTTGTTGTCTAGTACGTTTATGTGCATGTGATATTGTGCATACTTATAACAATTGAAGTAATTTTACTACAGTAGTTTAGGGCTAATCAACAAAACTGCTCAGGGGGCCACAGTTTCTGAAAGTTAGCACTCCAGGGTCCTGAAATCCAGCAATTAAATTCATTACGTAAATAAACCAAGTATTACAATGATCGGTTACCTTTCAAATTAGCTTGTTTTATTGCATTGACTCATAAATGTAATAAACAAAACCCGACCCAGAACCCCCCAATTTTTTTAATTTAATTTTTTTAATGAAGTGGGCTGGACTGAAGTCACCCCGCGGGCCACCAGTTGAATGCTCCTGCAGTAGTTCCTCACCTATCGCGGGGGTTACGTTCCACACACCCCCGGGATAGGTGAAAATCTGTGAATTAGGGACATTATATTTATTTTAGTATTTATACATATTTTAAACTTTTATAAACTCTTCCCACACTCTTGCAATGTTCTAAACTCTCTAAATGCTCTGAAAGAGCACAGCGAAAGAGAGCAGACAGACTGATGCTACGGTGACTGAGCCAATCAGCGCCCGGGGGCGGACTGACCATCGGGAGCACCGGGAAATGTTCCGGCTCGGGTTAAGGCTCAGTTCGAGTCACGCTTGATTATTTTAAATAAACAATCCATGCCGCTCACTCTGATATCCGACTCATTGAAGCTCCCACAGCAGCGGTGGGAGAAGACAGTCCTCCCTCCAGCCCCTCCTTTCTCTTTGTGAGGCTGACAGCCTCACAAAGAGAAAGGAAAGGGCCCCTTGGTGATCACTGAGCAGCCAGGACACTGGGAAACAATGTGTACAATCTTACGCTGAAAACCTGCGGAAGAGTGAGTCACGAAAGTCGAACTGCGAAGTATTGAGGATATGGTTCCGTCTGGCTTTGAATTTAGGTTCTTCAGAGTGAATCTGCAGCTCTTTCACATCTAAAAGAGTTCGTTGAGGTGATTCAGACATTTGATTCCTGGCACCTGCACACTGGAAGGAGACCTGAAGGGATTGTGTATCCTCACTGGCTGCAAACACCTTTGGACTCCCGTAGGAGGAGCTGGAGGATGTCACTGTGGAGTGGGATGTTTGGGTTTCCCTTCTGGATCGGCTGCCTTGCGGATCCAAACGTGGATAAGTGGCAGAAAATGGATGGATAGGTGGTTTGATCATTTTAGTCATTAGTAACGCAAGCACGCTGATTTTGACAGCTTTTTTATTTCTAATGAAGTTCAGGCCATCGTCACAGATCTTAAATCATCTTTAATGTATATGTTTGAAACTGTCAGACACACCGTCATGAGTTGACCTTCTCAGCGCACCATCATCCATCATTCTTCAGACATATATCTGTACCCGTTGGTCCATGTGTTTTGTTTACACAGCAGCTTTTCTGTCCGCTTTATCTGGGGTTTGTTTCTCGCAGCAGGGTTTTTTTTGGTAGGATTGTGGTGGATGCGGGTGAGTTAGATACTGTAGGTGTTTGCTGCAGCCCCACCCCATCAAGCAAAGGGATTTATGGTTCATCACAGGGTTTGCAAAAGGACTGAGAAAGATGGACAGGCAGGTCAAGTGCACAGATGACAGCAGAGGTGTGTGTGTGTGTGTGTGTGTGTGTGTGTGTGTGTGTGTGTGTGTGTGTGTGTGTGTGTGTGTGTGTGTGTGTGTGGCTCTAACACAAACACTGTGTAGTTCAAAACAAAGTTGTCTATACATCATTTAAACCAAACTCCAACCAGCGTTTTAATCTAAAACTAACACGGAGCTACTAAATTTATCAGGATCTGCATTGATGGGATTTTTTTTTCCCCACCAGTGACCCTGATCTGTCTCCCAGCTCCCTTCCTGATGCTCCTCTGGCTCCCTCTGTGTTTGGTTGACTTGATTAAATCCGTGGTGTAATGAGGAACAAATTACGGCTTGTACAGCATGATGACTTGATGGTGGGGGGGAAGGGGGGGTGTAATTAGTATGTTCTTCCACCTCCTTGAAGAGATCTGTGTGAGTGTGGCTCTTCTCCCAATTCACAGATCTTCTCATCTAGCCTTTCTCATTTGTTGGATGTGTTCCCTGCTTCATCTTTCTCTGTACATGACTGTGTGCTTCATGTTGCACAAACAGGGAAGTAAATGGCCAATATGTATTCATGAGTACTAACTGGAGGCGTTGCCATCGGAGTCATCAGTCCCTGGCCTGAAATGGTTTCATCAGTGCTCTTAATGATCCTGCAGACACACTGTTGCAGGGTGTTTAGCATTACCTGGCATACCTGACATGTGTCCTGAGAACAAAGAGG
The DNA here is from genome assembly GCF_014905685.2 of Nematolebias whitei. NCBI lineage: Eukaryota > Metazoa > Chordata > Actinopteri > Cyprinodontiformes > Rivulidae > Nematolebias > Nematolebias whitei. The sequence continues at coordinate 44,610,857 of NC_056509.1, forward strand.
AAAGGCTTGTTCTGAGACAAAACAAACATGCCTAGAACATCACGTGTGCTAACCTGCCTTGTACTTTCATTTTACAACTGTTTATAGAAGCAAGAGATACTTGAATCATATGAGCAGCTGATTTTTTTAGGACCTAGGATGTTCAGAGAGTTTGGCATCCAGAGAAGCAGATTTTACTGCCTGGACTGTAAACCTGGTTTATTTCCTACCAAGCAGTTCTGTATTTTATTACAAAGTGACTAAAGCTGGCTTCTTGTTTTAATACATGTTAATAGGCCTGTCGCGATAAATCAATTAATCGCATGATAAATGGAAAATTATCGACCTCGTTTTCATTTGTCGGCTTTATCGTTTCTTTGTGTCTCTCTCTTTCTACTGAAGACGCTGGATGACAAAAAGCTCAACTCGGGTGTTCTTCACTGACACCTCCCTTTCTCTTTTCTCTTTAAAATCAATTTTAACCGTCCAAAATCGTGTTTTTGGATCGTAAACGGCAGCTAAGCTGAGAAGCTAAACTACAAGCTAAGCTAACAGGCTGACCTCAGGGAAAAAACCTCCGTCTTGTTGAAGCTCCAAAATTCACGGTTGAAACCCGAGCCTTCGTGTAAAAAGTTTTTTTTCTCTGCAGAAGCTGAGAACTTGTTTACTGATTTTTTTTTTTATTAAAAGCTTTGTGTGACAAATGGTATGCTAAAGAGCTCAAACCACACTGAGCGGCCACCATTTTGAGAACCAAATAAAAGGAAAGAGACACAGCCCATGTCACGTTAAGGGGCCTCCATCCCATTTTTCTTAGACACACGCTGCTTGCTCCCTCACTATCCATCCTTCAGTTCAAACGATCTTACACTCCCATCCGGTGGTTGAAAAAAGATACTACACTCAAAACAAATTAACCAACATTTATTCTTAAATTTGAGAATAATTATTAATTGTCAAATTTCAAACAATATTATCATTTATCGCAATAATTTCTGAGATAATTCATCTAGGAATGGGGGCGATCCGATCCAGTATCGGTATCGGCCTCCGATACCAGCATCATTTACGTATCGGATTTTTCCGATCCAACCTGCCGATATTTCCGATCCATGGTTCACGATGGCTTCAAACTACGGAATGGATTTCCTGAACGGAGTCGTGTCTCATGAACCCAGAGTAATAAGACCCGCCTCACATTCAGGAAATCCAGTTCATAGTTTGCAGCAGCTACAACGTGAGGACTGAGTTAGCAGCACGGTGGCTAACAGCTAACAAACTTTTCATCGAAACATGTCCGCTGTGTGGAAGTATTTTACACTAAACACCACAAAACAAGACAGCAACGTGCAATGTCTGCAGAGCCATAGCGCCACATTAAACCGCGGTAAAGTTAGTTTTACGTTGGACATTCGAGCTCCGTGGCTTCAGCGGGGCGCTGCTCTTTGCTCAACCCAAAACAAGCGACTCGACACCGGCCAGCCGCGTCCAATCTGCCCTGCTCAGTCTGCCCGTCTCTGAGGAGGGACAGACTGAGCACGGCTGCCCCAAATCAGGCTGCCTGCTTCAGATTGAACAAGAAGTAGACGTCGCTGAAACCACGGAGCTCGAATGTTTACAGAGAAGTTGCTAAACTTCATAATTAATGACCAACTGCTATCGACTGTAGAAAATGAAGGATTTCACAGTTTGATACTTGAAGTCAAGATATAGTTTACCCTCCAGGAGATATTTATCAGTACAACAGTAGACAATCATTAAAAAAAAACATGATTTGAAAATTTTATATTAAAAAAAAAAAGTTACATTATAAAGTGACGTAAAATACTAAAAACAGGAACGTCTGTTGGTTTATGTCATGAACTTAGCAGGTGTTTGAAGCCATTTAACATTTTATTTTATTCATGTATTCATTCATTTAAAAGAAACAAAATTTTAAAAAATAATCAAAAAGAAAACATTGAATGAAATGAGTGCAGAAAGAAGAAAAAAAATCTTATATCTGCTCCGTATTTAAAAAAATATAAAATAACTTTAAACAATCACTTAAATTAATCACTTTAATATCCACTTTAAAACTAGGAATAAAAAACAAAACATGTTTTGTGTTAGCAGAATTTAATTCTAAGTTTAAAACTTATCCAACATTAATAAAACTTACCTCAAGTTGCCTTTTTGGTCATGCATGCATATATTTGTACAAATTGTACTTGAGATGAGATTATTACAGCCTCATGTAAAATCAATGATGATCATGATATCGGAACTGGATTGGTATCGGCCGATACTCAGATTTAGGTATCGGGATCGGAAGGTAAAAAAAGTGGATCGGTGCATCCCTAAATTAATCACCCAGCAGAATTTGTTATCGTGACAGGCCTACATGTTAAACTTTCTTCATCAGTCAGTTTACAGTTTGTACTCGTCTTGTACATATTGTTGTAATTCAGTGTTTTCATCCTTGCTGGGATGTAAATCCTTTCTCCCTCTGCTCTTTTCTTTGTCCAGTGGAATTGGTAGAAACTGGCCGTGGGCGTCAGGCGGGAGCAGCATCCTGGCCGAGTACGGCACCCTGCATTTGGAGTTCATGCACCTCAGCGTACTCTCAGGAAAACCAGAGTTCGCTCAGAAGGTAACGGCGACTACAGAGCGAGAAAAGGACAGAGGCGCTGGATTTTTGGACCGTGTTGCACAAAACTGTTTGATTGTGCAAATGCTGAGTCAGCTCTGACGTCATGTTTTTCCTGTTTTTAATTTCTCATAAGCTTTTTTGCAGTTGAACTACTTAGGTATATTTTGTTCTATTTATAGTAACATAAGACAGATATAGCTGAATATTTATGAATAATTCAAACTTGTAGTCATTAAAAAATGTTCAGCTGTTTCTATAATTTAAACTAACTGACCTTTTGATACTTTTAGCTTCGAGCTAAACTTGTGGTCATTTTTATAGCCTTTTGCTAAGTTAGCATTTAGCTAACCTTTTACCGCTTTTAATTTTTTGCTAACCTTTTGATGCTTTTAGCTAGTATTTTGCTACTTGTGTACTCTAGCTAGATGTTTGTTACTTTTAACTAGCTTTTTACTACTTTTAACTTCTAGCTGCCATTTTGCTACTTTATACTAGTTTTCTCCTTCTTGGCATTTAGTTAAAGTTCTGTTTGTTTTACTTTGACCAACTCGGTTTCAGCACAAAGCATTCACGCTGCAGTTTCTCTCATTTCTCTTATTATTTTCTTACCGATAGGTCATGAACATCAGGAAAGTTCTAAATCGCCTGGACAAACCTCAGGGCCTCTACCCCAACTACCTGAACCCCAACAGTGGCCAGTGGGGCCAACGTAAGTTTTTCTCACCCTTCTGTTGAGTGTCACGTTAGCTACATAATGTCTTCAGTTAGCATTTTACGTCCCTATTTATGTCGGCTTTTGACACAAGTCAGAATTTTAAAATTATATTTTTATTTATAAATTAAACATTAGCATGAAACTACACACCAGTTTCTCTGCTAGCACTCAGAGGATGTGATCGGAACGAGTCTCGGCTACCACCGCACCAACGTTTAGCTTGATATGTGTAAAAGTGACTACGTTGTAAGAATTTTGTGTTTGCGAACTCTGATTAGCTGTGGCAGCCATCTTGAATGAGGCTAAATTGTTTATCATGTTTATCCAGTGAGAGTTTCATCAAAATCCATCCATTGAGATATTTTACTGACATACATTCAGACAAGCACATGGTCACTTGTCTTTCATGGCGGAGAGGAATAAATACATTAAAAACTTCACGGCTGATAAAAACTTTTTTTGTTAATTATGTCAGACATTCATTCAGAGACAAATCATATATTTACAAATGTTTATAAATCCTTCCTGTCCCAAGCAGACAATTTACAGTACTTTGTATAAATTCTACACAAATCTATACCTTGTACCACAAAATAAAGATGAATCTGACATGAAATTACTTGAGCAGGATGAATTGTTTAGTTTATGAAGTATATGGCCTTCAAGTCCTATATTAAGAAATTTGCGTTCATTATTTGATAAACGTAGCTGAAGTTGGAACTGAAACACTAATGCATGCAAATTGCAGCTCCTCCACACCAGCGTTAAACACATTCCCATTTTTCAAATCTTTTTCACCTGTAATTTGTTCCAATTAAAATCAGGAGAGTTCAAACCCAAATCTTGTACCGTAATCACTGCCGTCTGCTGCTCACACTGAACATGACCAGTGAGAACTAAAGCTGAGCTAACCTCTAGGTGGACACTCAGGTTCTGACTTTCTTTTAGTATTTTATTATATGAAAAAATGTAAATGTTAGTTTACAACAACCCTGATAAATTGTATAACCCATTTTTTATGTGTTAAAAGCATTTAAAATAATTAAAGGCCTAACGCATATTGTCTTTCACGCAGAATTTTAAACCAATTTGTCTTGGGATATTTTGCTAACAAACAGGGTTGACTCTCAACAGTTTTTGCAAAAGCAAAGATGTTGCATCATGAGTAGTACTTGAAGTTTGTGTTCAGCAGTGAAGCAGCGTTGGGCTACATTCGCACTGCAGGCAAATTCAACCCATATCAAAGCCCTCAACAACCTAGCTCCATCTTATATTTGAGATCTTATTGTTCCATACTTTCCTAACGGAGCACTTCGCTCTCAGACTGCAGGCTTACTTGCGGTTCCTGGAGTTTCCAAGAGCTGAATGGGAGGAAGATCTTTCATCAGGCTCCTCTCTTGTGGAACCAACTTCCAGTTTGAGGCGGACACATTGTCCAGTTTTAAGACTGGGATTAAGACTTTCGTTTTTAGAGTTGGCTTGTTATGCTGCTATAGGCTTAGACTACTAGAGGACAAATTGACCTCATTTCCTTAAATGAATTGTTAAAATTGAATAGTTTTCATTTGATACTATTTCTATCTTGACATGATTCTTGACCTGCCATTGTGTATCTGTTCCTACCAAACCCAGCCGGTCGAAGCAGATGGACGCTTGTCCTGAGCCTGGTTCTGCTAAAGGTTTCTTCCTCATGAGGGAGTTTTTCCTTTCCACTGTCGCCTTCATGCTTGCTCAAGATGAGAGTTCTGCGATGAAGTTAAACTCAAAGCTGCTCCTCAGATAAATAAAGTTAAATTGTTATTTTTATACATGAATGTTTCTGTTTAGTTCCATGAGACGACTTCTGTTGTGACTTGGTGCTACATAAATAAACTGAATTGAATTGATATTTTCATGACAGTCTGAACGTGACGAGTCAGATTGTTTTCTAACGTAGGTCTTCGTATGTGGTTCAGATACATATCCTATGTTTTTTTTTTTCTTCAAAGCGACTGCAGTTTGAACGGTCATGTTGCATTTCATCTGATTTTTACATCAGTTACATGGAGTTAAATGGATCGATCCAAATATTGATAATAATAATACCAACGTGGTGCAGATTAAACCTTGGAGCTCTTCAGCTACGGAGCCAAAGTCCAGTTGCTTCGTCTCGCTTCTTTGACCATGTCCTGGATGATTCAGAATCCGCTACATCTGATACTAGCGTTGTTGTCGGACCGTATCGATACTAACGTGATGGATCGATACTTGAGTTTGTTTCTGGCTTCAATACGTCGCTCTTGTTGCAAAATAACAATGCTGCTCCTGAAGAGCCGTCAAGAGACGAGATTAAATATAAATGCTTGTTAAGTCAAGCATGTCAGACAATGAGCACACAACAACTTCAGAATCGATACTTGCTAGTATGTGTAGCATCCATATTTACGTTCCTAAACACAGCGCGCTGTGTGTGAAGTCATGTTTTTTTCTGCGGGTCGCCTCAGATCTGGGAAACTGTTCCCACTGGAGTCTGATGGAGGTCGCGTTGCAATGATGATGTGAACGATTACACAAATCAATCTGGTTTGAGCATTAAGACCTGCGGTGTGGATGTAGCCTAGTTTCTACCTGCCCATACTCAAATCTAAATCTAAGTACACTTGATCCACTTGGTGTAATTTTTTTCTAGTTGTATGCACTCAGCTAACAGTTGTGTCCTTCATCGGTGTCATAAGAGGGAGCCTTCTGTCAAATGTTTCATCTCTGTTATTCTGTCTTTACGCTCCACTGCTCTCAATCTAAAGGCCTCCGTTCTGTCCTCTTCCTTACATCGGACCTCTGTCATTACCTCCATTACCTGCTTAGCTACACGCTTGAAGAGTCAGCTAATGGATTTAAAATTACAGCCTATCAGAAACATAAAAGTGTGGACATGTGCTTACACTGGGCCGAATGTGAAAATACTCATCGATGACATGAATGGAGAGGGAGACACGATAATGTGAAAGATGTTCGACAAGGTTCAGACGGAGCGTGATGAGATGAGACATGGAGGGAACGACAGCGGCACAAAAAGGTTTCCTGACATTAGTCGACATCTTTTACTTCCTTTGAAAATAGCCCTGCGTGTATGAATATGAGACAATTTATCTTTAATTAAGCTCACGTCGATGAAAAAGTAAAATTCATCTAAATATAAAGTTTGCTGTCTTACATTCAGACAGCTCAGCAGCTGGTGACAGGATCATGCTTTTGTTTTAATCGACTGCTGTACATGTCTGTGTTCGATTGTCTGCACTGTTAGTAAAATATCTCATGAACCACTGGATGTGTTTTCACTAGGACATTTGTAGAAAGCAATCACTGGGCGTTGACATCTAAAACTAAATAACGTTTAGCGTCAACTCGATTAAAGATGGCCGCCACACAAAGCAGTTTTAGCTTTAACTCGCTAGTTTTATAAATATTGAGCTACACGTTGGTGCGGTAGTTGCTGAGACTGAACCAACACGTATTCTGAGTGCCAAAAGATAAACTCATCATTGTCTGTTAGCAAAATATCACTAGCTTCCAGAATCACTTGACTGATTTCATGAAACATTCAGGAAGTACTCGTTGACTGCTTCTACAGCTGATTAACTTTTGGAGCCAACAATTCAATATGGCTGCCACAGCCAACTGACCTTAAAATATGATGTGGTGGTAGCTGAGAGTCATCCTCAACACGTTGTCCGAGCACTGACACTTCTCACAAGATTAAACTGGTGCTTTTATACACCTGTCGAGAGACGGTCGTATTATGGTAACGAGTCCGCACGATTGTAAACTTTCTCTTGTCACGCCCAGATCTTCTGATCCGCTCAAGATAATTTAACAAAACTTCAGATTTGTACCATCACTAGACAGTGTCACTAATCTTTTCGAGGTCACAAATTAAGATAAAAGATTATACAAGGTCTCTGCTTGTCCATTGCTATAGGTTGTATCCACCTTATTCCTCGCCCCCATGTTTCCTTGCATGAATTAGGGGCGCAACTTCCAGCACGGACCAGAACCGGCGTTTGTTTATGTGCGAACAATAAATAAACAACTAATGTAGTGTCTCAGAGCATCATAGATTTACTTTAAACATGTAGGAACACCAGCTGTCAGAGCTCAAACAGGACAAAATAATCATCCCGCTGCCTGCTGAGGATGAGGGATGGAGGACGAGCTGAAGTGGCTGCAGATTACATCTACTAGCATATTTAGCTACATCTACTAGTATATTTATATAC
>NC_056509.1:44618448-44652549 GCF_014905685.2 Nematolebias whitei
TTATATACATCTACTAGCATATTTAGCTACATCTACTAGTATATTTAGCTACATCTACTAGTATATTTAGCTACATCTACTAGTATATTTAGCTACATCTACTAACTTATTTAGCTATAGCTACTAACTTATTTAGCTACATCTACTAGCATATTTAGCTACATCTACTAGCATATTTAGCTACATCTACTAGTATATTTATATACATCTACTAGCATATTTAGCTACATCTACTAACTTATTTAGCTACATCTACTAGCATATTTAGCTACATCTACTAGCATATTTAGCTACATCTACTAGTATATTTAGCTACATCTACTAGTATATTTAGCTACATCTACTAGTATATTTAGCTACATCTACTAGCATATTTAGCTACATCTACTAGCATATTTAGCTACATCTACTAGCATGTGTAGCTACATCTACTAGCATGTGTAGCTACATCTACTAGCATATTTAGCTACATCTACTAGCATATTTAGCTACATCTACTAGTATATTTAGCTACATCTACTAGCATATTTAGCTGCATCTACTAGCATATTTAGCTACATCTACTAGTATATTTAGCTACATCTACTACCATATTTAGCTACATCTACTAGCATATTTAGCTACATCTACTAGCATGTGTAGCTACATCTACTAGCATGTGTAGCTACATCTACTAGCATATTTATTTACTTCACTGACTCAGTTCTTCTGGCAGTGAAGTGATGAACAACCTGAAAAGCTCTGAGGTGCATCAGTATCTACACAGTAATAAGGTCAGTGGTGTTTTGTTAAAATAGGTGGGACACAATCTTATTTACCTTTAAGCAGATATAGACCCCAGCCAAAGTCTTAAAGTCCTCCATCACTGAGCTTGGGTTAATTGTAGAAGAAATCATAAATGAAGACGAACAAATACTATAATGCTCTGACCTCCATACACTTGAAATCATCCCTGATGTTCTCGTCACTGTTTTCAATCCTTCTGAGGATCCGGCGTCTCTTCATCGGTGGTTTATTGTAGTCCAGACACAAAAGTAGGATGCAGGTTTTCCTCCGACGGCCGTTTGTCAACAAAGTGAAATGAGTTCACATACAGTGTTTTGGGTGGTCTCTTCAATTTCACATTTTTCAGCCACATTCTTCTCAATTCCTCATCTGTAGGTAGGAGATGGAAACTATACCTCTTTTCACAGGAACATTCTTTTTGTTTTGGGTTTGTGTTTAAAACTGTTGTTGTAGCCACTGATTTAGTTTGGTCTGGTTGCTCTGCAGCTGTGAACTCAACAGGTACCTGAAGTCAGCACGGCTATTTTAGTAAACTTATGGTTGTTAAATAATAATAATCACGGCTATTTTAGTAAACTTATGGTTGTTAAATAATAATAATGTGTATGTATTGTCATCATCGTATATTTCCATACAATGACAAAATCGGCTTTCTGCATTTAACCCATCCACCACCAGGTGGTGCAGTGGGCAGCTATTGAAAGCACCCGGGGAGCATTTGGGGATAGGGTGTGCTGCTCAGAGACACCACGAGGTGTGCAATGACTCTGGATCGAACCTGGGACTTTCGGGTCCCGAGTCGGTAGCCCTGCCTCAAATGTAAACAAAACAAAAAGAGTTTTATCTGCTAAACTGAATGCAAATTATTTTCAAATAAACCGCGATCCGTGCTTCGTTACCATGGTTAACCAATGCTTACTGCTACTTCCTGTCTGACAGGAAGTTGTTCCCATAACCATTTATACAGTAGAGCCCCCTGGAATAAGGTGGATAAAGGTTGGTCGATGGGCATGTAATGTACCGTACTCTTGTTAACGTTATCTCGCAGAAGAAGGATTTCTTTTCAAACCTACTTTCAGCTTCTAATATTGTCACTATTGAAATGCATAAAAGGTTAATTTCTTTGGTGCCTTTTTTACCTTTTATTTCTGTGATTTTTGTTTGTGACATTAAAACGATCTTGTGATTTCCAAAGCGAATAGGTGGTATTAAACCATCTTTTTTTTATTATTCTGGTTTTATATTTTAGTTTTTATCGTCACTGACGTGTTTTACGTCGTTCTCAGGCTTCTGTCAGGTGGAGTTTTATGGCGCAGCTCTTTATTTCAGGGCTGCTCGTGTCTTCCAGTGGATAAATGTGGATCTGGTTCTTCGGTCTGCTGCTTTCATGAACTAATCTAAAATGTAAACTAAAAAAAGTTACGATTAGAGACATTTAGGTGACACTGTTAACTGGAGATATTTATGTTTTTACTCAGGCACTTGAAAAGGGTGCTGTTAAAGTTCTGCAGTTACATAAGACATACTATAGTGTTTTTGTTCAATAAATTAAAACTCTGATTTAAATAAATAACCAAGGCTTAAAAGAAATAGTTCTTGCCTCTTTATTATCTGTTAAAGTTCCACTTTAATTTTTAACACTTAGATTTTTTCAGACGATGTGAACCTAACTTCTCTGGATAAATGTATTAAGTCATAATTGAGACTAAAACGTATTTGTATAACTTTAAACATCGACAAAATCATCACTCATGGAACGTTTAGACGTCTGAAAACTATATCTTGAACATGAGCCTTTTTTGTCCTCACTTCAATTTGATCACAACTGACATTTAATCTCTGCGCTCCACCAACAGGCCCGGCTCTGTTAATGGCACATGCATATGGATGAGCTTTCACTGGCTATCAGCAGGACGGACTCTAAGATACAGGCTGACTGTCAGTGAACGCATCATAACGTCCTGCACAGGCTCACCGCCGCTGCATTACGACACCAACCCAGTAGACTTACAGGAGACGTGTGTGTTTCTTTGTGTGTGTGTGATTTATATCCCTTTGTTAATCTGTGTTGCAGATCACGTGTCTGTGGGTGGCCTGGGTGACAGTTTCTATGAGTATCTGCTCAAGGCCTGGCTTATGTCTGACAAAACTGATGAGGAAGGGAAGAAGCTGTATTACGATGCCCTCCAGGTAACACACACACACTGCTGACGACACACACACACACACTATATTATAACAAAAAAAAGCAGAAGGACTCAAGGACTTTAGAGCTTCAGTACCGTATTTTCTGCTGTACAAGTGGCATCAGACCAAATGTGTCTAATAAAGTGAAAACATCTATAAATACGTCTCTTCACCATTTAAGTCACATCTATTATGCGTCACCGCTGACAACCTGGAAACGTGGGCCGGTGTTGTGCCAAAAATCGATTGACTGCCAAATGGTGACCGCGGGAGCGTGCACGGGAGGACTTTAACGAGAATTTAACAAGATTAAAAACAGTTATTTGTTTGATCGAAAGTATAGTAAAGGTGTGTCTCAGTCTAACTTTTCCTTAATAAATGCACTTTGACGGTCAAATCAGCTGCATTTTCAAACGCCGATACGCGGAAACATGACTGTGCAGAGGGCCAACGTCCATTTCTTCGAAATCTAACAAGATAACCACCTAAAAACAATTATTTGTTTGCTCGACATTATAGTAAAGGTGCGTCTCAGTTGAACTTTTACTTAATAAATGCACTTTGACGGTCAAATCAGCTTCATTTCATCGGGGCAGTGCAACTAAATGAAGCTGATTTGTTGGTTGGTCCAGGCAGACGAAGGTGGCAGACTATGGCAAGCAGATTGTGTCATTAATAGCCACTTTTACCTTACATGATACAACAGCATGCCGTACTGCTTGACTGCCATCTAGTGGTTGAAAATGGTAGTGTTCAATATTTTCCATCAGAATGAATGAAAACGGTTATATCTCAGACAAAAACTGGTTTATAAATAAAAATCCATAAATATGTCGCTTCATGTATAAGTCGCAGGGCATGTAAATTATGCAAAAAACTGCGACTTATAGGGCGAAAAATATGGTAACTGTTTAAAAAGGTAAAAAATTATTTTTAACTAAACAGCTAAAATTATGTTGTAATTCAATATTTATTTGATGAACTGTTTTTATGGCAATCTGATCACCTTTATCATATAAAATAAAATGTTTAAAACCCCAAATAGACTTTAATAAATTATTTTATCTCTTGCTCTTATTTTGAGATCGTATAGTTCAATCACATTGGTTTAAAAAAAATAACTTGTAGGGAGACTTACAGGCGCCTGTGAATTTATTCATCCTCTGCTAATTTTTCCATCCTTAGAAATCTTCTCAATCCACATCTAATACATATTTATATAAAGATAAATGTTTCATTCACTGCTTGAATTTAAACTTCATCTGTCTGTGTTTCTATTTTAATAACCGATATTGACCTATGAGTCATATCTATCAGTATTTATGATTTAAATACAGATGAAATCATGAAATAAACGGTGTTCTCACACAGTTTAAACAGAACCTCCGTCAGGGAGCTGCCTCATCACCTCTAATTGTCGCCCACCACCGCAAGGCGAAGGCGGATGATGATGGTTTTGCTCATGTCTGTGTTTTTGTTTTTGTTACTGAATTATGAACCTCTGCAGATATTTTAACGAAACTTGCAAAAAGTAATAACGTACAACTGATTAACTTTTGACATCAACCTCACTTAAGATGGCTGCCACAGCCCACTGACCTGAACTTTGGTGCAGTTGTAGCCGAGTTATTGTGCCACTCATTGTGTGACCTTTGCTTAAAGCTTTAGCATTAACTGTTGGAGTCAGCCATGTTTGACTGTTAGCGAAATATTTCCCCATTGTCTAATGGCTGTCTAATTTTGAGGAGTAAAACATTTTGTATCAATAATCTAAATTGCTTGAAGCTGTAATGATCCTTTGGAAGATGATTTCTGAATCTGCGGCTCTCGCTGAGTTTGGACTTCAACTGTGTTTCAGTTTAATCATCAATCACCGTCGGTTCGTCAACAACCGAATGAAACTCCTGGAAGGTGTGATGATGTTACATAAACTGCACGCCGAGTTAATTTCCCTTAAACGACAACACTTGTTTACAGCTGGTGAAGTGTGGCTTGTTTACTCCACGGGGTTTAAATCCTCTGCACCTTCTGCGTCACAACAAACGATGGCTGGATTTCAGCGAACAACAAAAGCCAAGGTCAGCCGTGGATAATGAAAAGTTGTCCTGCTGTGGTATTTATTCGTATCTGCGGACGACATTATGGACGTCCAGTCGCTCGTAACCTCACAAGGAGCCTCAGAGTGTCTGATCGGAGGCAGAACTGCACGCACATTTGAATAAAAAGACGGGGAACAGATCAGTCCTGGGGAAGAAAAGCCCTCTTAAACCCGCAGGATGAAGCACACGCACGCAGACGGCTCGCCTCCGTTCACTCAGATTGTCAACTTGAGTTATGGTGACAGGCGCCGCGTCGCAGCTGGAGGGTGCTGGTCGTCCGACTGTCTGTCTTCCTGTGGAACGCTGGGGAGCAAAATCACATCAGCTAAAATACAGAATTACGCATGCAGGGCTCCTTCACCCATAATCCCTCCTGATCTGCGCGGATTATGGACACGCTTGTTGCATTTGTCAAGCAGAGGCAGCGGGACAGGTGTCTAAATAACTTCTGTGTCGTCAGAACGTGGAAAACGTTAAACATTTTGTGTTTTCTTGTTTAAGAGTCCTGACTGTCCAGGAGACAGAAGAGTCTGCAGCTTTCACTCAAAGTTAAAGAGAAGAATTAACAGCAACATTTTCATTAATTCATCGCTTCGATATAAGCAATGAATTTACAGTAGTCCCTCACTTATCACGGGGGTTATGTTCCAGCGATAGGTGAAAATCTGCAAAGTAGGAACGTTCTTTTTATTTTACTATTTATTTATATTTTAAGGCTTTATAAACCCAGACGTCTTTGTTCGAGTGATGAACATACCGTACACGTCGCATCAGTCCAAATATGTCCAATAAAGTGGAAAACAACAGACGCGTCGCTTCGCCGTATATGTCGCGTTTGTTACGCGTCATCGATGACCACCTGGAAATGTGGGCCGGTGTTGTGCCAAAAATCGAATAACTGCCAAATGGCGGCTGCGGGAGCGTGCACAAGAGGACTTGAACAAGAATTTACCAAGATTAAGACTTTAAAACAATTATTTGTTTACTCGAAATTATAATAAAGGTGTGTCTCAGTTGAACTTTTCCTAAATAAATGCACTTCAATGGTCACATCAGCTGCATTTCGTCTGGGCGGCACGGTGAAATGCAGCTGATTTGATGTTTGCTCCAGGAGTTCCGGAGCGAGACGAAATTGGTTTGGTATGGCAAGCCAAGTGTCTCATTAATAGCCACTTTTACCTATTAATGAGGCACTTGGCTTGCTATAATAGTCTAAAAATTAGGTTATAAATATGGGAAAAAACATAAATACTTCGCTTCACTATATAAGTTGCAGGCATGCCAAGTTAAGCAAAAAAACTGCAACTTATACAGCGAAAAATACGCTAGTTTTGTGGAGTTGCTGGCGCTGCTTCTCTTTCACAAACGAGCACAGCGAAAGAGAGCGGACAGACTGATGCTGCGGTTACTGAGCCAATCAGCGCCTGCGACACAGAGCACAGTGCTCTGGTTGGTCGCCTTCCATCAATCTGCCAATCGTGTGTCGTTTACAATCTTAACCCTGAAAACCTTCTAAACAGTGAGTCTGTGAAAGTCCAACCGCGAAGTAGCGAGGGACAACTCGCTGACCTCACATCGTTTAGTGCTCAGGGTCTGTGTTGGGGATGGCTCTCAACTACTACCACATTACATGTCAGCATGTAGCGTGCTAACACGTTAGCTTGTTTTATGCTGGAGTTTTTAACTGAAATCGTCACGTTGTAGTCAAATCCTAAAAATAATGTATCTCGTGGTGTCGCATCTAAAAGGAGTCTCTGTGAAAGACTCTGAGCTACTACCACGTCAAAAATTAATCTTGATAAGTGGAAAAAATGACTGAGTTGGAGACGGTTTTGTGTCTACCAATGTCCGCTAGCTGCAGTGGCCATCTTGAATTGGACCGACTCTCGTAGTCCACCAGTTGTAGACGCGCGTCCAGTGATTTCTGTCTGAAGTTTTTAATGAAATCTAAGTGAGTCGTGAGTTTTTTCAAAGTTGAATCAAATTGTTTAAGGTCACATTGAAACAAAGATCAAGAGCAGCCTGCAATAAGTCGGATTATCTGGTCTATAACGTCAGCTGTTTGTCAATAAATACCGTGTGGCATTAAACAATCAGCAATTTGAAATTCAAAAGGTCAAAGTTCAGGAGTGGCAGAACCAACACCTGCACGTCTGTTTTTCAGGCAATAGAAGCCAATCTGATAAGGAAGTCGAGCAGCGGCCTCACCTACATAGCGGAGTGGAAGGGGGGGCTGCTGGAGCACAAGATGGGTCACCTGACGTGTTTCGCCGGTGGGATGATCGCTCTGGGTGCCGACGGGGCGCCCAGCGACAAGACGGGCCACCAGATGGAGCTGGCAGCGGAGATCGCCCGCACCTGTCACGAGTCCTACGCCAGGACAGGTAGACGAACACAAACAGAAACATTTAAAGGTTTTGAGAAGTAAAACCTGATTTTACTTTCTGCTCATCAGTTTGTTTCAAAGAGCCTTGTTGAAATATCGATTTATTTTCTCCAGTATTTTAGTTTTCCTGAAGTCCTGACGTGTCATTACTATTTTTACTAAACTCCAGCTTGATGTTTCTGCTCCCACACTCACTCAACTTGATGCTATACAAACTAGAGAAATTGCATTTCCTGCAAAAATGCAGCGTGGATGCTTTTTGAATGAATGAACAAATTAATTTTATTTAAAAAGGGAAACGTTTTTGCTGAAGATCTTGCTGATAATCAGCTGAAATTGGCTAAAAACTTGCTGAAATGTAGCTAAAATGAAAGAACAAGTCCAAGTTAGCAGAAGAAAGCAGAAAGATCACATCATTGCTGAATTTGGTTTAAATAAGCAAAAATGAGCACAAAAATTAGTAAATTAGCTAAAACAGCTGAAATTAGCAAGAAATAGTTGAAAAGTAGCTGAAAAGGAAAAAAAAAAAAAGCTTAAATTACCAGAAGTGGAGAGAGCAGTTGTGCCAATTTAGACTGAAAGAAGCAGAAATGAGCACATAAAGTGGAAATTATCTAAAACGAGCAGAAATTTGCCAACTCCATATGAATAGTAGCTAAAAAAGCAGAAAGCAGCTTAAATTACCAGATGGAAGTGGAGAGAGCACAATTGTGTCAAATTAGGCTGAAAGAAATGGAAATGATCACAAAAAGTTGAAATTATCTGGAAAAAGTAGTAATTTGCAAAAGAAAAAGAAAAAAACAGCTGAATAGTAGCTAAAAAAAGACGCTTAAATTACCTGAAGGGAGTGGAGAGAGCACATTTTTGCTGAATTAGGCTGAAAAAGTTTAATTGAGTGCAACAAATGGAGAATTAGCTGGAAAACTTAAAATTAGCATAAGAACTGCTAAATAGTAGCTGAAATGGCTGAAATAAGCTGAAACGTGCAGAAATAAGCCAAAAGGAGCATAACAAGCTAAAATTAGCAGAAAGAAGTTAGAAGAGGCACAAAAATGTAGTTGGCAGAAAGTATCTGAAAGGAGCACAAAACAGCTGAAATGAGCTGAAAAAAGTTTAAACTTGCACAAGAAGCTGAAGCAGAACAAAATGTGAAAGGAGCAGAAAAAGGTTGTAAACAGAGCTAAAGGTGTAAAATGTGCTCAATTCATTTTCTATGAGAAAAAAAATAGCCAAAAAGGCTAAATATTTCAAAAAGCTGAAGTTGCACCAATACCAAAAGTCATAGCAGGATTGTCCTGAACGAGCCGAACGTTTTATGATTTGTTGAAATAGCACAAAAATTGTGGAACGAGGAAGATACTGAAAAACGTACGGAATAGGGATATTAACAATAAGTAAATATATAAACAGGCTCACGATAACGCTTAGTGAGCGTTCACACAATGAATGACATCAACTACCATATCGTTCCTACAGCACCTACCGGTACAGAACGTACGTAAAATCCAGGGAAAATATGCAGTTTTTCCATTTCTTTCCTTTGCTGTGCAGCCTTGAAGCTGGGTCCAGAAGCGTTTCGTTTCGACGGGGGGGTCGAGGCCATCGCCACGCGCCAGAACGAGAAGTACTTCATCCTCCGCCCAGAGGTCATCGAGACCTACATGTACATGTGGAGATTCACCCACGACCCCAAATACAGGGAGTGGGGCTGGGAGGCTGTGAAGGTGAACCGCTGTCCGATTTCCCTGTAACGTTCAGTGAGAGACATTTAGGAGTTTCTGTCTGAAAATCAATGAACTGGAAGGTTACGTCCTCCAGAAACCAACTCCGAGGAATAAAGTTCATAAAGGTCAACCCATTGACCTTTAAATTCTGAAGCAAGGTGTAGAGATGTTCGACGATGCCAAGTCTTCATCCATTTTCTTGTCTTGTTATCGTGTCTGTCCGTCAGGCCTTGGAGCAGCACTGTAAAGTAGAAGGAGGTTACAGCGGCGTCAGAGACGTCTACGCTTCGTCTCCGAGCCACGACGACGTGCAGCAGAGCTTCTACTTGGCCGAGACGCTAAAGTAAGACCCGAAGTGAACAGCTTCACACACACGCTGCCTTCCCTGGTGTCCTCCGCTGTCAGCGAGCGCCGCGGAGGGTCTGACAGACGTGTCGAGGCTCCGGCGCACAAAACTCCAGTTGTCATTCATTCGGCTAAGCTTTGGAGAGAGACGGGGTTATCACACGCACACGGTAATCTGAGGAAACCGTAGGAAGTACAGAATTAATGCCAAATTTACAAACACAGTGTCTGATTTATTAATGACATCATTGTGGAGCAGCAGAAAGGAAAATTGAGTTTTATTTTTGAGGTTAGAATTTAGTTATTTGCTTAATTTAGATTTGAAAGTGAATATTTGATTAGGACGGATTAACATTTTTCAGATTGGACTCAAAAGTTGAGCTTGAATCCAAACTGATGGGTCCCAGCACAGTGAGGGTTCACACAGTTTCTTCTGCATTCAACAAGATGATGCTGTACCATGACTTGTAGTATTTATAACGTTCATACTTTTTAATTTATTTAACTTTAATCACAAAACGTTTCCACATAGTTACATTGTGTCCTCTTTAAGTTCTTCCAGACCATTGTTCTCCAAATTCTACTTCAGCACATTTGCTTTGTTTTTGCTTTCTTCTGCTCATTTTAGCTTTAAGCTGTTGTCTTGCTACGTTTAGCTTTTAGCAAGTGTTTTATTGTCTCCACACTCATGAAGCATTCACACTATTGTTACATTTTTCTTCTGTACGTTTTGCAGCATCTTTCTCGTTCCGCAGTTTTTGTGCTTTTTCAACGAATCATAAATTAAAACGTTCAGCTCTTTCAGGACAGTCCTGTTACGACTTTTGATATTGGTGCAACTTTAGCTGTTTGAAATATTTAGCCTTTTCTGCCATTTTTTCCCCTCATAGAAAATGAATTGAGCTAATTTTCCCTCCTTCAAATCTTTAGATGTGTTTACAACCTTTTACTGCTCCTTTCACATTTTGTTCTGCTTCAGCTACTTTCAGCTTCCTTGTCCAAATTTAAATAAAATATTCAGCTAATTTCAGCTGTTTTTCCAGCTGTTTTGTGCTCCTTTCAGATTTTTTCTGTTAACTACAACATTTTAGTTTTTCTTCTAGCTTCTTCCTGCTTTCAACTTGTTATGCTCCTTTCAGCTTATTTCTGCTAGTTTAATTTATTTCAGCTATTATTTAGCTGGTTTTCTTTTAGCTATTTTAGGCGTTTTCAGCTAATTCTTCATTTTTTGCACTCATTTAAACTTTTTCAGCCTAATTCAGCAAAATGTACTCTCTCTACTTCCTTCTTGTAATTTAAGCTTCTTTCTGCTTTTTAGCTACTTTTCAGCATTTTTTTTTTGTGTGGCTAATTTAAGCTTTTTTCAGATAATTTTCACTTTTTCGTGCTCATTTCTGCTTCTTTCAGCCTAATTGGACAAAAATGTTACTTTCTGCTAATTTAAGCTTGTTCTACATTTTCAGCTAAACTTTTAGCATTTTTTATCTAAATTCAGCTGTTTTCAGATCAATTCAAATTTTTCATGTTAATTTCTGCTAATTTCAGCTTGTTATGCTCCTTTTAGATTCTTTCTGCTACTTTCAGCTTTTTCTACTATTTCAGCTTCAATTTAGCTGTTTTTAAGCTAATTCTGCCTTTTTTTTTTAATCTAATTTCAGCACCTTCTTCTTCCTTCTGGTAGTTTAAGCTTCTTTTTAATCTAAACTTTAATGTTTCTGTCTGCACCCAATCTGTTTTAGAACTTAATTGCTGGTATTTTTTTATATTCTCTGTTACTTTTTTATATTTTGTGTGATTCCTTGTTCCTTTGTACTGAAACTCTGGCACAACAATTTCCTGCAGGATCAATGAAATTCTATCTTATCTTATTTTTACCTTTTCAGCTACTTTTCAGCTATTTTTTGCTAATTTCCCTATTTTTGTACTCATTTCTGTTTATTTAAATTAAATTAGGCAAATATTTGTTCTTTCTGCTTTCTTCTGCTTATTTAGGCTTGTTCTTCCATTTTATATACATTTCTGCATGTTTTAGCTACTTTCAGCTGTTTATCTGCAATAAACATTTACACTGCATTTTTGCAGTAAATGCAATTTCTCTATTTACATTTAGCTTTTAGCTAAACGTTTGCGAATAGTAGATTTTAGCTGCGGTTTTACAAGTTGCTTGTTTATCATTTAGCAGTTTAGTAACAAAATAATTCAACAAATTCAGCATCATTCGGCGCTCAGTGCAGGTTTTTAAGTTGTTTCCAAAGCTGACTTCAGTGTGCTGGATTTTCTGCTGCACTTTTCACTGCTAACAGTTTTGCCTCGGTAACAAAGAAAAGACACAAACCTCTCTTTGTTTGTAAAGCTACAATTATGTTTTCTACTGCTTTGAGTTCAAACGTCTGCAAACACTGAACGCTACAAGCCGTGGCTTAAATACTCTGATTATTCCTAGAAGTTTGTGTTTCGTTGGTGTCTGCAGATCTGCCAGCTGCAAAGGATTTCTAAATAAATAGTGTGTGCAGGAGTTCAGCGCTGCTGCAGATGAAGACTCCGTCAGTCAGCACGTGCTGTTAGTTTGCTCGGCTTATCAGATGATTTAGGTGTAAAAAGTATGTCGTATATATTGTCCTGCCAGTAATTTAAATCTTGTTTGGAGTCAGAGCCGTTCTCATGTAGCATCATCAGTAGACTCATGGATGATTCTGAACAGCTGCATCCAGCTGTGCCAGCTCATCGTCTGCTAATATTTCTGCTTTTCTTCTTGCTGTTGAAGCTGACATCGGGTTTTGTTCGATTGTTTTCACACGTCTCGTCTTTTTGTTTTCCGTCAAATGTCTCAGCGACAGCATTAAGCACCCCTTCAGGACTGTCCCGTCGCTAAATGTTTTTTTATGTTGCTCCAAAATCCACGATACGTTGAGTGAACATTCAGCAGCTGCTGGACTGGAACAGTATTTGTGATGAGTACGGTGGATCTGTCATACTGGGCTTCCAGTTTGGTTAATTTACTGCTCAAACTTCGGCAGATAACGTTGCTCAAAAGAGATGAAGAGCGCTTCACGTTGCCACTTTTATAATTAATTAATTAACCGTTTCGGAGCATTCAATTCAATTCAAAAATACTTTATTAATCCCAGAGGGAAATTAAATGTTGTAACTCATCATCCTGGTTTCATTAGAGTTGTTCTAGATGCTGATGCTGTGGGCAGGAAGGATCTCTTGTTCTGGTCTGTCCTACACGGATCTGAAGAAGCCTCTGACTGAAGACACTGTTGTTGTATGACACTCTGTTGTTGTATGACACTCTGTTGTTGTATGACAGTCTGATGAAGAGGATGCTGAGGGTTGTCTATAATGTTCTTCATTTTATGAAGAATCCTTCTTTGTACAATCATCTCCAGAGGTTCTAGAGGAGTCCCCAGAACTGAGCCAGCCTTCTTTATGAGCTTGTTGATCTTTTTGAAGTCACTTGCTCTGGTGCTGCTCCCCCAGCAGATGATGGCAGAAGAGACAGTGCTCTCTACAACAGACTTATAGAAGATATGCAGCATCTTGCTGCAAACACTGAAGGACTTCAGCTTCCTCAAGAAGTACAGTCTGCTCTGTCCCTTCTTGTAGACGCTTCACTGTTGCATCTCCAGTCCAGTCTGTTGTCCAGGTGAACCCCAAGGTATTTAGACTTCTCCACCACCTCCACTTCTTCTCCCATGATGGAAATAGGGTTGGACCTGTTCCTGTTTCTCCTGAAATCTACAATCATCTCCTTTGTTTTGTTCACATTCAAGATGAGATGATTGTTTCCACACCATTTCACACAACGGTCCACCCTGTACTCGGCTTCTTGTCCATCTCTGATGCACCCGACCACTGCAGAGTCATCAGAATGTTTCTGCAGATGACAGGAGTCTGTTTTGTACTGGAAATCTGAGGTGTACAAGATGAAAAGGAATGGTGCGAGTACAGTCCCCTGTGGTGCTCCTGAGCTACTGACCACCTGGTTGGACACACAACCCTTCAGTCTCACAAACTGTGGTCTGAGTATATATACATATGAGGCAAAGAGGTTTTGAACTGCCTGCTGGAAGCATGAACATACATTTCTCTGTCCGTCCATCTTTAAAACAGCGGTTTTCAGCATCAACTTTTCTTGTTTTGGAGCACGACATGTTGTCTCTTCGTCTCTGACCTGCTGCTTCGGTGAGCTCGCTGGACTGCAGGGAAAACAAGAGATTTGATTGGCTGACGCTATTACCGTAACACCTGAAGTAGAGTGAACCTCCAGAACACACCTCATGCTTCTCTGCTCGGCTCTGCACCTGAGCTGTCTATCGCTGGAAAAACGCTCCATGAAAATTATCAGTTTTCCTCAATTTATCAGATTGGGCACGGGTCCGGGCAGAACCATCACTCGGCCCGGATCCAGACTGAAGTCCACCTATTGGTGACCTCTAGTTTAAATCAATGTTGCATGTTTTTTTGGAAAATACTCCAGCAGTAAACGGGAATCGTTTCTCTGGTGGCAGATAGTGATCATTAACTGAAGTAGAGTTTATTTTCAGTAACTTCACTCCATTTTACAGACATGGATCTCCTCGACGTGATTAATGTCTTGGATAAATGTGAGAGAGGATGCAGATAGTAAACTGTGAGAAACACCACATGCCTCCACACTTCACTGCCAGATACTTCTTCTTATTAGTCGTGTTACTTTCACCCGACAGACTGATGCAGGCTTTAGGACGCAACTGTTGATGTTTGTGTGAGGGCGGGAGCGTTTAGCCACAAATGATTTAATGACCATCTTGGCAGCCGCACAGGAGCATTGAACGTTTCGTCCGTGTTCAGGTGGCGCTGCGTTTAAAGCGTGATAAGCAGCCACAGCTTCACAAAGGTGAAGGTGTGTGTGCACGAGCTGCAAACTTAACGACCCGACTGTTTAAAACTCGCTGCACTGTTCGCAGGACCAACAAGTTCACATCATGAACCGTTCACCAGATGTGGCAATACTGAACAGCTGTGAATTACCTTAAATATAAGGGATTTAACAACTTTTTGGGTCCAGAAAAGACTTTAATTGGGTCTGGCTCTGGACCCCTACCCTAGCAGAACCAGAACCCAAATGAGCAGGGGTTTAAGAGGACGCACATGTACATCCTGTGACATCCAATGTGTTTGTTGCTGCTGCACCATGTGGCTGTATCATGTATGTCACAACCTTACCATCATAATTCATCTCAATGTTTCTCACTACCTGTGCAATAACCTGTCACATGATCTCTGTAGTACATGTTATGTGCATTATATATAGGGATGGGGCCGATCCGAGCCAGTATCGGTATCGGACGATATTCAGATTTAGGTATCGGGATCGGATCGGAAGTTTAAAAAAGTGGATCAGTGCATCCCTAATTATATATCTTGTGTATTTAAGCTAACATTACTACCTGTGAAATACTTTTTTATACTACTTCATCCTACTTGCATCGTTATATTCTACCATTTAGGATCTTGTAAATATTATATTTGTTTTTAACTTTTTGGTACTTTATTTTGTACCCTTATTGCACGCTTTATTATTTCTTTTTTTTTTTTTTTACTTAGCGAGTCGAGAAGGTCCTTCCCATCCTGAACATTTCATTGCGTCGTTGACCTTGTGTTAACCTGCATATGACCCGTAACATGCGGACAAAGAATGATTGGTCCCAGTGTAGTTTCTATGGGAACAGAGAGAACAGGACATGTTAATTGCAGCAATAAGTTCATGTCCAAACATGAAGAGCAGAGAGACTAACGACAGCAGAGTGAAGAAATGTGGTCAGCAGTCTACGCCTATAGCAGCAGAACTAAGGGAGAGCTCAGGAAACCCGAGCAACCCTAACTGTAGAATTAATCAGGAAGGAAAGTTTTAAATTAGACCGGGCGTCAGCCTCACGGACACAAACTAGAAGTCTCTGCTCAACCGGTAACTGAAAGCTCTGCCTCCCATCTTAGAAACTCTAGGAACCACAAGTAAACCTGCAGTCTAAGAGCAAAGTGCTCTGTAAGGAACAATAAGATTTAATATAAGACGGAGCTCGGTTGTTGAAAACTTTTCTAGATTAAAGGTTAAATTTTTATTCTATTGTGAATTTTGCAGGAAGTTAAACTAAATGTCTAAAATATCTCCCTAGATTAAACTGGTCATCACACTGTGGGTGTTTTAGTTTATTAACGAACTGAACAGTGACAGAAAGTAACGCCCTGACGTTTCCTCCTCGACTTTGTGACACATTTAAAGTCTCGTGTCCTTTAGCTGCTCTCAGGTAGGAGAGCCTCTTGCTCTCTGCGCCGCGCTTCTGAAAGCCGATGAAAGGAAGTCAAGGTCAGCCACACGGAGGGTGAGGAGCCAGCTTTATTTACGAGCTGTAAATTTCATCAGCCGTCACCTCCGCTCCTGATTACAACACAGACACGAGGACGCCCGTGTTCAGATCAGCTTGTGGAGATTTAATCTCGCTTTCTTTCAGCCGCACGAAGGCGAAGCTACAGAGAGAGATCCACAACGAGAACGTGAATCCCTTCTGGAGGACCAGAACGAGAAGAGGAGAATGTCTCGTTAGCATAATGTCACGCTGAAGGAAAAGAACTGACCACCAGCACGAAACTAACACAATAATTACCTCATCAGTCGGGCTGCGTGGTATTCATGATGCGTAGGAAACATCTGACCGGACTGGAAAATCTGAATCCAGTCCAGCAGCAGAACTGGTGTCTAATCCTGCTAATGTTCCTCAGGGAGCCGGGCTTCCAGTATTCATCATCCCTCTGCTGCCAAGGACACGATCATACTTCACGCTGCTGTCTGCACCCCCCACACCCCCCACCACTCACTGATTACATACAGAGAAAGAGACAACCAGCCCCCCCAACGCATGGATTTAACTATTCCTCTTTTCTTCAGCTTGTTTTCCAGACAGAATTAAAAACACCTTCTCGGGGGCGTTTGCTTTCATCGATTCCGTTTCTTTACTTTCACGATGAAACCTGAACTTGTTTCTTGTCCAACAGCTGCCCTAGAATTTATTATTATTATTTTTTAAATGTGCTTACTTTAATGCCCCGCCTTTGATGAATTATTCTCTGTCAGGAGTTTTCTTTCGTCGGGTCTGATCAGCAGCACTTCATCGCGTCAGGCTTTATAAACTGGTCTGAGCTCAGATCCAGTCGTCTCTTCTCCTCCCTGGCAGGATCGCCTGTAAATATTGCAAAAACGCCTTTTGGAAATAACGTCAAAACACTCTAAAGTAAACAGTCCCTGAGCATAAAAACTTCATGAAGACACTCGAGAGTCGATTCATTCATCTTCACACATTAAAGAGTAAATCTGTGACGCCACTAAGACCAAACAGTTTCTGTTGACGTTTGCTCCGGGAGTTCTGGAGCTGGATGAAGGTGGCCCTGTATGGCAAGCCAAGTGTCTCATTAATAGCCACTTTTACCTATTAATGAGACACTTGGCTTGCCACATTAGTCGAGGGCCCTCTAGCGGCAGAAAATGGTAGCGTTCAATATTTTCCATGTCAGAATGAATGACATCATCAGATCTCGGCCAAAAACTGGTTATAAATGTGGGGATAAACATAAATAAGGCGCAGGTCATGCTAATTTATGCAAAAAGGTGCGACTTGTGCAGCTAAAATATGGTATGTAATCAGCAAGAAGCTAAAGAACAAACGGATTCTATACTTTGACATTTATTTAGGAAGGCTTTATTAAAACGTCCTTTCTGTTTAATTTAGAGTAACAGTCAATGAGGGTTCTTTTATGTATTTAAAAAATATAAAATGATGAAAGCTGACGTTAATTGTGCCGTAGACATAAAACCCCAGGAATCACTTACTGGTTCAACTGACGCATCGACTTTATTAATTACCTTTGAACGTTGGCGTTGACATTTTGCTTGCAACAAAATGGCCGTGAGGTTTCGCTGGACTAACAGCTGGATCTGAGCAGGGAGTTCAGCTGACACATCTGTTAAAAGCAACTTAGAGCTCTGCCTGCCCATCTAGCCAGTGTATCACCAAATAATGCACAGCCAGCTTTCCATACATCAGGTCCTGCTTGCTGATTACCTAGTTAAGCCTTAGCAAACCTACGATACTGCTTCTTTTGTTAAAACACCTACTTCCTGACTGGGTTGAGTCCACCGTGTTTCATAAGTTCAACCAGTCACTCCCAGTTCCCTGCCTGTTTTCCTGTCCGTACGGAGCCGGTCGCTGCTGGTCCGGCTGCTCCGACAGGTTGATCTGTGGACGCCAGAGGCAGAGAGGGCAGTCGTCAGCATACAGCGGCATCGCTGTGAGAACATAAGATGTTTATGCATTTACATTGTTGTTGTTTCTACTAGAAAACAAGGAAGTGGAACCTTTAGCATGTTCTTAATCAGGACTTTGATTTGGAGGACAAGTAAAAGAACGTTGCTGTTTCACCCGGAGCTTCCAGCTGAACCTGTTGGAGTCAAACGTTTGTTATTCAGCGCTCGCTCTGTGACTTTATCCACACACTCCCGGTGGACTGTTGCTCACGCAGGTGTGGCAGCACTGCAGCTAAATAAGTAGAAAAACACCTCAAACACCTGCGTACTCTGAACAACTCGAGCAACAAAGAACAGAGGAAGACGTTTATAAAGAGTAAAGTTTGGTCAGCAGGAGATCAATTAAACACTTTGTTTCAATAAATTGAGCTGAGATATTTGGAAAGTGTTTCCTTCCGTCAGAGCATGAAGAACCACGTGTGTCACTTCCTGTCTGTTAAACTCTGCTTCCTGTTTCCTGCAGGTACCTCTACCTGCTCTTCTCTGATGACGATCACCTACCGTTCGAGCACTGGGTCTTCAACACCGAGGCTCACCCCCTGCCGGTGATCAGGAAGGACCAAACGGACCGACCCAATGAAGTGGAGTAGTGGACTCGGACCGGTCTCCTGTGCATCTGAGCCTGCAGCTGTTCGTCTCCAACACTTCGGCCGTTCGGAGCCCGACGCGGCGACAGATTTCTCCTGATCAGATTTTTATTTTGGATTTGTCGGAGCAGGTCCAGTTTTGGGGTTTTTGCTTTAATTTTTTTTTTTTTTTTTTTTTTTTTTGATGAACTGTCTCTGGTTGGGTCTGAGGCTCCAGATGTTTATTGACAAGATAACGTGACGGAAACGTTCAAACTCTTCTTCTGCTCAGGTTTGTGTTCAGCGACCCACGCCTGCAGAGATAATCAGCTGCTTCTCGTTTAAAGGGACAGTTCGCTTTATTTCTCAGCAGGTTTGTTGTTCGGAGCTCCGACTTGTTTTCTGTGAGGGAGAGACCGGCTGACCTGGAAGTGGACCCCGGTCTTTGGGCACAACCAAAACTCTGACTGAGGACAACGTTTACTTCACGTTTGTTTTTTGTTTTTCTCGCCTGAATAAGAGCCAGTTTTTTGTTTTTCGGCCGTGTTGTTGAAGAAATGTTGGGATTCCCCTTTTCTACAGACGTGCTCGTGTCTGTGGGCGTTAAAGGAAAGACGCGGCACAAGCGGAACTCGTTTTGTAAACTCCTGGACGTCTGCTCCGACCAGCCGGGCTGTTTCTCTACCCGCCGGTAGCTTCATCTTCCTCACATCGTTTACACGCAGCTACCTTTTTCTCCTCCGTCAGTTTGTAACAATCCTCACGTTTCCACCGGGGTTCGACCGGTGCAGGGAGTTTAACGCTGGTCCGGTTTCCAAACCTGATCGTTTGCTTTACAAAAACGACCCAGTTTTGAGTTCATTTTGTTGTTTACGTCCTCCGAAACCTTTTAAAGGTGAATCAGAGCACAAGGAATGTAGGGAGGAGTTTAAAACCGTTGGGAAAGAGCCAACCAGTGGAGCGTTACTGGTTAAAAAGATCTGATTTGAACCTTTCGGCGCAGAGTGTCTCCTCTTTAAAGGAACTCTGATTCATCCTGTTCATCAAAGTATGGGTTCACTGGAGTTTCCTCTTCGTTGGGTCCAGCAGGCATCTTCTCTCCTCTGTGAGGACTCACCTTCGTACACAAAGCCATACTGACGTGACGCAGCTTTCTCGACTAAAGATGTGTTTTTGTGTCGCTTCGTCTGTTTTTTTTTGTTGTTTTTTTGTTCCAAAGTTCGTCTTTAAAGATTCGACACGGAGCCAGATTTAATCCAGTTTAGTCTTCGATTTAGTGCCTTCACTGATGAAGAGGAGTCTGAGGGAGAGACGGCTCACACAAACGCAGAGGAGAATCGTTCGTTCCGCTTTAAGGAAGTTCCCCCCGTCGTCTCTGATGAGGATTAAACCAAAACTAGAGGTGGATTAAAGGATTACTCCGACCTTTTGATTTGATATTCAGAGAAACTTCAGCTTGAAAGAAAAAAAAAAACACATGAACAGTTGGTGAGATAAGTAGATCAGACCACCAAAGTTTCATCAGATGATTAAAAAAACCTGCTAGAATAAAACCAGACTTTTATTTTATTCTCACAAATCGAGTTGAAATGGTCCGTTTCCTTGACTGCAGCGACACCTAGTGGTGAAACGTTGATGTTACACTTAATGAGCCAAATAAAAAGATTAATACCTGAGAACTTAAAGTGTAGAGTTTAGTTGTAATAGTTTCAGGTCTGGCTGAGTAAATAAAATGTTTCCAGCTTCACGTGGAGTCTGCAAACACAAAAATCCTGAATTTCTCAAAGCTGCAGGAATGAGGCGTTTTTTGTTTTGTTTTGTTTGTTTTACATCGATTTAAACTGAAAACTGCTTTAAAGTTTCAGGTTTTAAAACCAAAACAAAGGCCGAAATAATCCTGGGGAAGGAGGGGAGCTTTTCACGTGAGCTCATCTTAAAAACAAAATAACTCACCGCAGTTTGAAAATTAGAGACGGCTCCTCGGAGGAGGAGATGGAAATGTCTTCAATAATCGAGGGAACGTGTCCACGTGCATTTTCTTATTAAATAAACTCCTAAAACGGAATTTATTAAGAGTAAATAATCACATGATTGATTTGTTGAACCAATAAAAAAAACAACTTATTGAAGATTAAACATCAAATCATGTGTTTAAAAACTGCACCAGTGTACAAAAAATCCATTAATAAATTTACAAAAAGTTCAAATGAAGGTTTGAAAACTGGAATTTTAAAATAGAAAGTTGAATTTTTGTCTTTTATGAACCCGGTTCTGACTGAACGTTACGCTTCAAAAACTTTCATAATTATTTTATTACTACGTGAAAACGACCAGGAGGTGAAGATGTTCATAAAAACGCACCTGAACTACGAGAAATATCGGAGTTCAGCTCCAGAAATGACAAAGAAACGTCAAAACAAACACATTTCTGTTTGATTTTACTGTAAGAAACCTCAGATTCAGGTTTTTATTTTAAAATTAAATTTCATAAGAGCTGAAGAAACCTCCTCCGGTGTTTCTGCAGACGTTCGGTTCAAGTGAAGAAATCGGACTAAAACTATAAAAATCACTAACGGAGAATTAAAACCTTTGCTCTTCTCATTTCTTTAGCTTTTTGGTGTCGGCCGAGGAGATTTTAGCTGATGTTTGTGTTTGTTGCTACAACAAGAACAAAACCCAGCAGGAAACTTTTGGTTTAATCGTGTCCGTTTTAATTTGACGTGTTTTTGTTTCGTTTGGATCATTCCCGCCTGTTCTGGGCTGATCGGACCTGTTTTCTGTTCTGGGGCATGAATTGTTTCCATGTGGGGGGTGGGGATGGGGGGGTGTAAAGTCTGACTGATCATTTATGTGTAGCGGTGGTGATGGGAGCGAGCTGTGGCCCAGCAGCTACTGACGAGCCGAGTGATTGTACCGTCCAATGTGAAGGGAAGAAGTCTGATTTTCAGGTTTCGTTTATTTTTATTGCTAATTTTTTTCTCTGTGAAAGCACAAAAGTTTAAAGATCGTGGATTTAAATTCAGAGAAACTTGAATTTTTGAGAACTGACGCGTCCGTTTTCTTCACTTCCTCTCACCTGCTCTACTTTCTGCTGCTTTAATGCAGTGGTTCCCAACACTGGTCCCTGAGGAACACCACCCTGCATGTTTTAGCTGTTTCCCTGCTCCAACACACCTGCTTCAATGATTTAATTACAAGTTCAACCAAAGCCTGTTAATCACCAAATCAGGAAAAAAAAAGTCAGAAAGGTGTTCCGCAAGGATCATTGTTGGGAACCACGGCTTTAATGGATAAATATGAGATTTTTACTTGGATTACTGGTAACTTCATTTACACTCATCACTGCCATCTCAGTCAGAGATCACTCATCAATAATAAAGTGTTTTATTAATGCTTTATTCATGAGTTTCTAAACATTATAAAGCATTAAAAACAGCCTTGAAGCTGTGAAATGTGCTTTTATTCATTCAGATCAGGATCATTTACTTTTTATAAACCAAACTTTAAAATCTGATAATAAATGAAATGTCAGATTAATAAATTACAACAACTGAGCTGCTTTATTACAACTGTTGGGCCGTTAGCAAGCACTATGTGATTTAGTAATAATGTTACTAATTAATTTAGTTGTTTGGGGCCTAAATTGCTCAAAACTAAAAGTCCAGCTGTTTTTTAATTTTTCATAGAGATGCAATCTGCTGCATCTAATGCTCTGTGATTAAAGATTAAACGTTTAAAAAGTTAAACTTTACATGAAGATAATTTATTTCAGATTATTCTGCAGCTGCTGCGAAGATTCTGATTCTGGCGATTACCAGATTATCAGGTAATCCTGCTGATTTTTGTCGTTTTATGGAGTTATAGGAAATCTGAGGAGATGAGAGGAGAGATTAAAAAAAAAAAAAACATCTTTACGGTTTTAAATGTAGATTCTTTATTCCGGGGGAAATAAAAGAATCGAGGATTTCTGGAACGTCCTTCAGGGTTTGGGACTCTTTAAAGGGCTGATCCACAGAATTTTCCTCCCCCTGTTAGGAATGAATTTCCTGTGCTGTGACACTGATCGGATGTTGATCTATAATTAATAATCGTTGATCTGAAACACTCGATGCTGAGAGGAGTGACCTGAGGCTCGTTTCTGTCTCCAGCTGGTGGTTTGTCTCGTTCACGTTTCGTCTCGATGCCTTTCTGTCGTGAATCATTAAAGGAGGACGCCGTTGTTTTGCTGACATCACTTCCTGTTTCCACATGTTAAGAACGGTCGTCTCCTTGAAACCAACCTCAAATGTACAGAAATATTGCTGATAATCATTCCATTGCACATGTTTTGGATTTTTATTTTTGTCTTTTATGCTTTTTTGTTTAGTGGGGAACAGAGTTTTATCGCGTTAATATAATTATTGATATGAATTGTAAATATTCGGACCCGTTTGGCATTTCTATAAAGATCTTCTGAGCTTCTGGATTCAAATGATATAAATGAGCAGCAGACTTTTTAATAAACTATATTTGTTACACTTCCATTGTGAATTCAACTCTTTTGTGTTTGTGTCGGTGTTTACGCCTCTCCTAACATCTGGATCGTTTTTCCACGCAGAAAGTTGATCAACTTTAAGCTGAACTGTGCAAAAGTTTTAGAGCAGCGTTGTTTCTTCAGATTTAGCCTCTAATTTCTGACCATTTTCAGAGAATTGCACCAAAAGCTGCCAATGTCACAAACGGATAAATATTACGAGAAAGTCCGGTTGTTTGGGAGCAAAGTATAAAGAATAAAAGTTCCTTAAATTCTTTTAACCTGCTTATTTGAAGTTATTTTATAAAACGGACTTAAAGTGGGGCGATACATTTGGAGGATCAGGTTTGGGTCCCCTGTAGTAACTCTGCTGCCCTTGGGTCAAAATGACCCACATGGCCCCAGATCTATTTTAATTATTAGACCTTTATTTATAAAGGTTAGTTCCCATTGAGGCTCATTTACAAGAGAGACCTGTTGCAAACAACATACAGGCAGAACACGAGGAAAAGAACACGAGGGTGGAGGAAGCTAAAAAACAAATCATGTCTCACCATGTCCATGGGAAACGGTACGAAAGATGCAAAAAAGACCTCGCAACATAAAACTGCAACATACAATGACATCATAATACATTTATGCATAGAGGTCAACAAAGCTGATGAGTTCTCCATAAACACTCCGGAGTTCCAAAGTTCTGATAAGATGGTACAGTGTCTATCAGCGTCATGGTTCTGATAAGGCCACAGATGTCCTGGGGAGTGGGGGCGGGGCAGATCTTCTAGTTACGTATCCTCCAGGAGCAATTTGAGATAAGTTGTCCTGTCCAAAGCCAGCGAGGAGGCCAAACACAGATCAACAATTGTTTTGAGCAGCAAGACTCTGATTTCTGTCTGACTTCAAGTTCTGCTGGTTCACTCGATGGTGAATCCAAACAGCTGGATTTGTGACATTCCACATGGTCCATGCTCGATTTAACTTTCTCCAAGTTTGAATCCTTTGTGCTGGCGAGTTCCAGGAGCCACGAGTGGCCTACGGTTCTCAGACATCGTGTCCAGCTTATGGTTGAGCTCGAGACACAAATTAATCCGTCACATAAGGCTGGCAGCTTCACCGCGGTCGAAACTGCTGCTGACGTCTCCCTAATTTGTCGATGTCCATGGTATTCACAGAGTCCAAAAAGCAGAAATCCTGTCATCATAAGTCCAATAATGTGCACATCTTCTGTGTCCTCCATGGACGGAACAAATAGGCACATCATCTTCCACTCGTTCTAGGAATCAATGACGTACTCGGCTGCGTGGGTCCGTTCAGGACATGAGGGCTCTCCAGCACCATGTCGTCTGGTGGTTGAGAGAACAGCTGATTAAATCCATAATCATTTTCAATTCGATAGATGTGTGAAGAGGCTCTGAGGTTGACGGGACGAGAGCAAGAAAGCAGGAGGGTGAGAGCGACGGTCTTCGTCTGACCTTGACCTTGACCCCAAGGCAGCAGGAGCACTGGGTCCAGTTAGTGTTGAATAAAACCAGAATTTGGAGCCGGTTCTGTTGGAACTTTTCTGAACAGAATTTGTTTTTAATTTAAATTCATAAGTTTATGTCGTCAACAAGTTGTTTTATTATAAAATCTTATTTTAAGAATAAAAACTGATCAGTTTTGGTCTGACAGCTGTTGCTCCACGTGTCTAGAGATTTTATTTATTTATTTTAATAAATTGACCTTTTGAAATTGTATTTATAACTTTTCAAAACGTGTTCAAGACTCGTCTTTTTAATCTTGATCTTCACAGTAAAATGTTTTAGTAGATTTAATCCACTTTTGATGTGTTTTTATACGTCATGGTTTCTTGTTTATTATATTTGATCTGGTTTGACTAAAACATTTTTTAAATGTGCATTTAACAGATTCATATAAATTTAATTTGTTTCAGAAAGAACAAAAACGACAAATGTTATTGAAATAATATAAAGCTGGCACAACAATTTTAAAAATGTTTACTGAAAATCGTCAAATAAAAATCAGACTTTTGAACTGCAGGTCACTAATGTTCGGTTCTGGTCCATTTTGGGTGTTTGGAGGACCCGTGGTCCTTTCTGACCCAGAACAGAACAGTTCTCTGCTCTCTGCACAGATCCAGAACATCCCGCCTCAAATAAAAGCCCAGAACAGAACCGGGCCTCCTCCAAACGGCACATTAATCCACATCTATAAATAAAATGACGTCACGCTTTATGACTCACAACTGTTTCAAACATTTTTTAAAAACGAGTCGAAGCAAATTGAGACTAATTTATAGATGTTTACTTTTTTATTCAACATTTTGGTTCTGATCAGAACATGAAAACAAAAATAAAAATGTCATAATAAGTTCTGCCACCAGAGGGAGGCAGAGGATCAGAGAAACCTCTTCTGTTTACATCTCTCTTCTTGTTGATTTTAGTATTTTGTGCTTTATTTATTTTTTCTTCCTCGGAGTAAAACGAGTCTGCAGCCGGTTCTGTTCAGGTTCTGTTCCTTCACATCTGCACAGAGACCTCAGCTGTTGGACCTTGGACCTGCTGGTCCACCTCATGAACTCCTCCTTCATCTGTCCCAGATGTGACCAGCCTCCTCTGGAGCTGGTTTTGTTGCTGAGAAACCGGAGGTCCCACTGGACCCTGGTTCTGCCCCGTCGGGGTTTGGGTCCTTCTGACCCAAACTTCTGCACAGATGCTTTCAGAAGCGTTTGTTTTATTTATTTATTTTTCTTTCGGCTGCTCTTCTTCAGGGGTCGCCACAGTGAACTAACTCGCTCGAAGACTTGGTGATAGTTTGTACACCAGATGTTCCTCCTGACACAACCACAGACACCGAGCGACCACAGCCTCTGTGTGGAGCCGAGCTGCCAGCTAGGACCCCGGGGGAGCAGATGGTGGGGCTAAGGGCCTTGCTCAGGGGCCCAGAGTGGTGCAAATGCGGGTGGAGGCAGGTGTGGGTGTTTCACCCACATTGTGATGTTGTCGGTCCAGGGAGTTGAAACGACAACCTTCTGATCACAGGCCCATCTTCTCTAACCTCTGCACCACCACGCCCATGAAAAAGGATGAAATGAGAAAAAGAGCAGCAGAGATGTGGACGAGACGGTGAAGACTGTTTCCAAACAGTAAAATGATGTCTTCAGTGTCTCTGCTGCGTCCTCACATGTTTTCAGCCGTCCTGAACGTACTTCCTGTTGCAAAGGATTGTGGGTCCGACTCGGCCCGTCTCTGTTCGGGCAGGAAAGTTTTTTTTCTGATGGATCAGAAACACCGAACGTTTGACTACACGCAGAGCTGGAAGATTTCAGAACCCCAGAAAACATCTTGTACTTTTACATTTCTTCTTGTTGTCATGGTTACGGGGAAAGCGAAGCAGCATCCCTGTGGTCCGCCTAGTTTTTTTTAAAAGATGTTTTTCTCTCAGTCGGCCTCAGCTGCAGCACAGGCAGAAACATTTTACATTAAAGTGAATAAAAGCCTCTGACACACAAACAAACAAACATCCAGTTCGGTGCAAACGCTGCACAACCGTGCAAAAGTTTCTGTGCATTTTGCTTTGAAGGAGGCTGGAAGACTTTCTTTAGACTTTTACCGGACCATGTTGTCTCTGCGCGTTTAAAATCTGAGGATGGGTGGAGGAACAAACAAGAATCAGATCAACAAACAAACAAAAATATTTTTTCAGCAGATAAACAGGATCTGAAAGTTCTTGAAGAAAAACATTAAAATCGATTAAAGACCTGAGACTTCAGCTCAATCACCCACTGGAGCTCAAATCTTATTTTATGACCCGAACTGTGTTTTTGTGTTTTCCATCGATTCAACCAAAGAAACGGAACAAACCGGGTCTGTGTGACAAACTGCTGCTGCAGGAGTCGGAACATCTCACGATTACCTGCTTTGATCTATTCTGTAAGTTGAGCAACATTTTTAGGCCCGAATGGTTCAAAGATCAGAACAAATGGTTCTGAAAGTGTCCGATGCTGAACTGAAACTGAGGAGTCGACGTTCCAGGAAAAACGATTAAAAACAAACCCAGCAGGAACTTTGGAGGATTATTGATCCACTTTCAAAGATGTCGGGAAAGAAACGAGGGTTGATCGGACCTCGGCTGGTTCTGCTCATCGGAACGAGGATCCGAGTCCGTTTTGTTTCAGAACAACAGAACCCTCGGAGCTGAGCTTTAAATAGCAAAACATTTTTCATTCGGCTGCAGGAGAGAAGAACATCTGTGGTTCTGGTTCCAGTCTGTGGCTGCTGAGTCAGGAGAACCCTGAAGGAACCGGGCTTCAGTGAGCATTTTAAAGGGACGTTCTGTCAAATTGTTGATGAAGGTTCGTGTCCTCCATCGGTCCGTTCAGAGCAGAGTGTGGAGAAAAAGGCAAAAGTCTTCATCCAGGCTAGGCTAACCGCTAACTGAATGGTCAGTTTGTTAATCTACTATTATCAATTATTACAAACATTTTATTATTATTTTAGACATTTTTTATATAGTCAACCTTTACTCAGAGACATTTCATGAAAATGAGAAGTGCAGACGTGTGATCGTTTGAGTAATGGTCGTCGTCGCTGCAGTGAATCCAAAGGTCACATGACCAGAGCGCCCTCCAATGTTTTATAGAACTCTGTGGTAACAGCCCAGTCTCATGACGAACACACTAATCAACAACAACAACACTACTACTGCTACTTCCCCTTCTTCCTACTTCCTCTTCTACTTCCTCTTCTTTATCTTTCCTTCTTTTCCTCCTTCCTCTTCTTCCTACTTCCTCCTTTGTACTTCCTTTTCTTTCTCCTTTCTTCTCTTTCTCCTTCCTCTTCTTCTTCCTCCTTCCTCTTCTACTTACTCTCCTTCCTCTTTCCTTCTTCCTCCTTCCTCTTCTTCCTACTTTCTTACTTCCTCCTTCCTTTTCTTCCTCCTTTCTCTTCTACTTCATTTTTCCTCCTTCCTCTTCTTCCTACTTCATTTTCTTCCTACTTCCTTCTTCCTACTTTCCTACTACCTCCTTTGTACTTCCTCTTCTTCCTCCTTCCTCTTCTTCTTACCTCCTTCTTCCTCTTCTGCCTACTTTCCTACTTCCTCCTTCCTGTTCTTCATTCTCTTCTACTTCCTCCTTCCTTTTCTTCCTTCTTCCTCTTCTCCTTCCTCTTCTTCCTACTTCCTTTTCTTCCTACTTCCTTCTTCCTTCTTCCTACTTTCCTACTACCTCCTTTGTACTTCCTCTTATTCCTCCTTCCTCTTCTTCCTACGTCCTTCTTCCTCCTTCCTCTTCTGCCTACTTTTCTATTTCCTACTTCCCCCTTCCTCTTCTGCTTCCTCTTCTTCTTCCTCCTTCCTCTTCTTCCTGAACATGTTGTGTACGCATGGTGCCCCCTTGCCCTCTCACATGTGCCTCCTAGAACCGGCCCTGGCACAGCTAAAGTGGTTCTAACTGTTGATGACTATCAGACAGAACTTTCCTTCAAAAATAACCAGATTATCCCTTTAACGTGCGTCCTTGTCCTTGTAAAAATAATCTCATGGTTTGGGTGCAGTTTTAAGACAAACTTGTTTGATCCAAACTCTTTAAAACTGGTGTAGTTTTTTAATTCTTGGTGGTAAAACGACTTCCTGTCCTCGTCCTGCTGGAGAGTTAAGATCAATCATCATCAGCTGCTGCAAGAGAAGTAAAAAGATGCAGAAAAGTCAATAAAGATCAAAAGTCAGATTTAATTTTTTACAAATTAATAATCTCTGCTTCAGTCCATTTGCAACTGAAGTTTATTCTTTAGGTCAGAGTTTGTGTTTGGACCGTTGACCTTTGACCTCCGTCATGCTGCAGCTCTGTCACCGTCTTATTTTATAAATTTATTTTTGATGCTTTAAACATTTACACTTTGATGTTTTCACTTTTTCCATTACTTAGTTCTTTGTTCCTGCAGACTGAGGAGGACGTGAGCTCCACAGAGATTCAGATTTATTGTGTTTCTGAGCCCACGTGGACTCTTGGGTCTTTGCAGATTATAATCTCCTTCAGATTATTCATTATGTAAGATTATGGTTGTTTGGTCGGCAGAGACTCAGAGCAGCCCAGACTGTAAAACCTGATTGTTTCAGATGAATTTAGCGGTAAAAGGCTTGTTCTAAATGTTTTTATGCTGATGATGATGAAGAATAGTTTTGGATTATTTATTTTTTTTACTTGTTTTCTCTTTTGACAAAATGCACATTTTAATTTAATCTGTTTAATGTTCACAACAATCTGTTTTATATGAGGTGTTCTATTATTAACAGGTGAGCCCTCTCACCTGGTAGTGAGTTTTCATGACGAGTGTTTTTCTGAATTAAACAGAGAATGATGTGAACCTAAGTGTTTTTTTAAAGCAAGGGATTAAATGGGCAGGAGTTGAACTGTGTAGAAGAACGGAGGAAAGTTCTTTTTATTTTATTTGTCCAAGGCGGCGCAGAGTGACGAACCCTGGAGAGCAGAGGGGGTCATTTATCCACCGCCAGGTGCAGAGGTGGAGCCAGGGGGTGGCCAGTGGTGGCTGAGACCGCCATAAATTCCTCTTTGGCCACCCCATTCATTTGAGGAAACACCAAAATGAACGTTGTCACTTATTTATTCCAGCTCACAACATGGACAGAGAGTGTTTCCAGACCCCTCCCCCCAACCTAAAAACAAACTTAAAAACTTCCAAAAAAAAAAATTTAATATACTTAATATTTTAATATATATATATATATATATATATATATATACAGAATCAGATACATCCTCAGTACCAGCAGCACACTTACAAGTTCTACACATAATGCACGATCTGCGCCGAATGTTTTGACATTGACTTTGTGTCTGTTAGCAAAATATCTCATGAATCAGAGACAATGTGTCGTGTTTGTATTTATTTGTAAACGCCGTGTCAGCTGTTTGATGAACTTTGTACGAAATGATCCTTTATTCTGTCGGAGCTCCTGAAACCTCGAGGACGAAACGTGTCTCAGTTCATGTCTCGGCGCTCGGACTCCATGAAGTCGAGTCACAGCGGAGAGAACAGTCTTTACGTAGAGGTTTTATGGTCTTGGTGCTTCGTTTCATCACATATTATTCATTTTGTGCTTCCTTGGCCCAGTTCAGTCCGGTTCTAGTTTGAGCGTTGTATGATGAGCTCCACAGATTCTGACTGCTCAAAGCACTTTTTGTCCTTTTAATCTGAAACTGCAGCTTAAATCTTCTCTCTGCACTCGTTTGTTTTTCACAGCCGTCCTTAGAGGATACGGTTTCATGGAACACAACTGGAAACGGTTAGTTTTGTAACATTATTAAAATAAACCAGCTAATAAACATACAGTAGCAGTGAAGGAAGTATCTGAGAACCTTTGAGTCGACATGTTTAAAATTTAAACGGCTCGTTTAGAAACGCAGAACCTACGACTTTAACCTGAGGAAACGTTACGAGCTGTGAATAATGGATACGTACAGTTTTCTGCACTTTGAACGGTGAGAAAAGAGCAGGAACGGATGTGGACTTGCACCGCGGCGTCTCCATCAGCAGGCAGGAGAACAGGTCCACAGAACATGAAGGACCTGCTGGTTTACAGATTATTAGAAACAACAAAACATGACAATAAAACACTTGTATCATGTTTTTAATAAAACGTTTGTTTTGTTTTTGAAACCTCACTTGGATTAACAAGACAAACATTTTAAATACGAGGGTTTCCAGTCATCACAACAGGGTGGGACCAGTAAATCCAGCTCACAGACGTTTGGACGCACGTTGGATTAGCTGCAGTTATAATCTAACGCGCCGTGTTTCCTGAAAACTTTGCTCACACAACCACCTCGTCGGGAGTGGTGCCGTTCTGTTTTAATCTGACGCAGGCCTGCGGTGTTAGCGGCGCTCTCGGTTTGTTTCGGTGAGATTACATCGTTGTCAACGTCGTTACTTTTCGGCTGCGCCATCGGGCTCTGCTAATTGGATTCGTCTTCATTCCCTCAGCAGGAGGAAGCTCCAACCTACAAAATATTCCAGTTGTTAGTCTTGAAGAAGAGATGCGGAATGTGGGCCTCGATTTTGTTTCTTCTAAAAATAGAAACACCGATGGCTGTCGGGCGAGCGAGTGCGTGTGCAGCTATTGTGTAAACGAAGCATTCGCTCTGTTGTTGATCCATTTGTCTTCTGTACGTTTTTCAGCATTTTTCTCGTCCTGCAGTTTTCAAGCTATTTCAACAAATCATAAATCAAAACATGCAGCTCTTTCAGCTATGACTTTTAGTATTGGTACGACTTTAGCTTTTTGAAATATTTAGCCTTTTCGGCCATTTTCGCTCATGGAAAATGAATTCAGCTCATTTTGCATCCTTCAGATCTTTAGATGTGTTTACAGCCTTTTACTGCTCCTTTCACATTCAGCTTCTTTCAGGTTCCTTGTCCAATTTAAAACTTCTTTCAGCTAATTTCAGCTGTTTTTCGGCTGTTTTGCACACATTTCTGCTTTACTCCGCTCACTACAAAATTTTTGTGCTTCTTCTAACTTCTTTCTGCTAATTTCAGCTTGTTATGCGCCTTTTAGCTTATTTCTGTAAGTTTTTCTGCTATTTCAGCTACTATTTAGCTGTTTTATGCTAAATTTAGCTTTTTCAGCTAATTCCACATTCTTTGCAGTAATTTCAACTTTTTCTGCCTTATTCAGAAAAAATGTGCTCTCTCCACTTCCTTCTGGTAATTTGAGCTTCTTTATGCTTTTTTAGCTACATTTCAGCAGGTTTTTGTTGCTAATTTCAGCTTTTTCCAGATAATTTCTACATTTTTTCTTATTTCTATTTCTTTCAACATAATTGGGCAAACGTGCTCTTTCTGCTTATTTAAGCTTGTTCTAACATTTTTTTGCCTTTTTTTTTTTAGCTAATTTCAGCTGTTTTCAGATAAATTCAAGTTTTTTTGTGGTAATTTTAGCTACTTTTAATCTATCAAAGTTCATGCTCAGTAATCCAGGTAGAAAATCCAACAAAGTTCATTCAGGTCATCTGGACAGTTTCTCTTTTGTTGTTGTTGTTGAGACGTTTCGTCCTTCATCCAAAGGACTTCGTCAATCCAAGGAGCCACAAACAAACTCATTCCCACAAGCAGCGTCAGCAAACGGGTTGGTCCACTAGGGGAGTGTGCTGCTTGTGGGAATTAATTTGTTTGTGGCTCCTCGGATTGATGAAGTCCTTTGGATGAAGGACGAAACGTCTCAACAACAAAACAAACAAAAAACATCCAGATGACCTGACTGCACTTTGTTGGTTACGTTCAACCTAGTTAACTTCTTTATGATAATTTCAGCTTGTTATGCTCCTTTCAGCTTTTTTCTGCTAGTTTCAGCTTTTTTTTTTTCTATTTCAGCTACTATTTAGCAGTTTTACGCACATTTTAGCCATTTCAGTTAATTCCACAATTTAAGCTCATTCCAGCTCTTTCTACTTCCTTCAAGTAGTTTAAGCTTCTTTCTGCCTTTTCAGATACTTTTCAGCCATTTTTTTTTTTCAAATTTCAGCTTTTTTTAGCTACTTTCATCATCGTTGTGCTCATTTTTGCAAATTTATGCCTAATTCATCAAAAATGTGTTCTTTCTGCTTTCTGCTACTAATTAAAGCTTGTTTTTCGTTTCAGCTACATTTCAGCTGTTTTTTTTTTAGCAAGTTCTTCAGCAGCAAACATCCACACTGTATTTTCACAGGAAATGCAGTTTCTCTAGTCCAGAGTTAATCCTCGGTTCATAACGGAACAATAGAAACCGTCCACTTTATCGCACCACATACAATTCATATTCACACATCTGTCCCATTTTCAGATATTTGAACAGCTCCAGCGTTGTTTCACCATTGCCATCCATTTTATTAGTCACAAACACAATACTCTGATTACGTGCACGTGACGAGCCAGAGATGTATCTTCATTAGCTCGGCGGAGCTGCACCGTGTGATGATTAAAAACATGATTCAGGCTGGATGACGCTCTTCATCACGGACTGAGAGCATGTTAAATGAGGATGTGCCCCATTTACAACTCATCACAATCAGCATCTGCCTCTTGAAGGAACAAACTCATGCGTCGCACACATGAACGCCAAAACACGTGTGTTATATATGACGAATCCCGGGCCTTTAATTCAGAATGAATCTGGATAAAAGTTACATTATTTGTTGTTGTTGACTAAATCAAATTCTGGTTCATTACAGAACAACACCTCCAATGATCGTTTCAGTCAATTGACCAAAAACTGACTAAGAGTATTGTTTTAGGAAGATGACGATAATTAATCAATAAAACTCGAGAGATTGCTGGTTACAAAAACATAAGTGAGCAGTGACCACAGAAAGATTCAGTACAAGCTGTCCTCACAACAAAATAATCTGAAGGCTACATCCTGCCCAATAAAAACACCTGAGGTGAACTTTGTGATGCACCGAGATGAATTCTCTGCAGTAAACTTTGATTTATCACAAGGTGAGCTCGGTTCATCAGCCTCGAGGGTGAAAAGAACCAAAGAAGCCTTTTTATTCAGAAAAAACTAAGAAAACAGTTCAGGAACAGTGTAGCAGAATGATCATTAAATATCAAAAAGTGTTTAAAATTGTGGACGTAGTTGCAATGAGTGGAAGTGGGAGTGGATTATAATTTTGAATTATTCCAGTAAGATATGCAAACCTGGTTTACCAGGTCAACACTTTTTATTGATGATCTTAGGGATGCATGATATTGGATTTTTGTCGATATCCGATATGCCGATATGTTAATAAAAATTAGTCAATAACTGATACCAATACCGATATTTTTTCCCCTAGACCTACTTATAGAAACTACATAACTTTCTCTGCTGTGGAATTAAAACACTACATTATTCTGCATGGTCTGTCACTTTGGCCTGCTACCCAATGCAGATGCCAAAAATGGTCTGAAAGTGATGTAACACTTTAACTTAGATTATGTTTAATGTTAAATTTATTCATGACATTTACTCTAACACAATGACAACACTCGAACAGTGCACATTTGTACATTTTCACAAATCCAAACTCAGTGGAGCGTGTGATGTCATAACATGCTGGAGCTGCAGGCATCCTTGACACTGGGTTGTCATACAAAAACAGCGCCTTATATA
>NC_056509.1:44652949-44656364 GCF_014905685.2 Nematolebias whitei
GTTGTCCCAAATGACTGATGATGATAAATAGAATCCACCTGTGTGTAATCAAGTCTCCGTATAAATGCACCTGCTCTGTGATAGTCTCAGGGTTCTGTTCAACGCGCAGAGAACATCATGAAGACCAAGGAACACACCAGGCAGGTTCGAGATACTGTTGTGGAGAAGTTTAAAGCTGGATTTGGATACAAAAAGATTTCTCAAACTTTAAACATCCCAAGGAGCACTGTGCAAGCAATCATATTGAAAAGGAAGGAGTATCATACCACTGCAAATCTACCAAGACCCGGCCGTCCCTCTAAACTTTCATCTGGAACAAGGAGAAGACTGATCAGAGATGCAGCCAAGAGGCCCATGATCACTCTGGATGAACTGCAGAGATCTACAGCTGAGGTGGGAGAGTCTGTCCAGAGGACAACAATCAGTCGTACACTGCACAAATCTGGCCTTTATGGAAGAGTGGCAAGAAGAAGCCATTTCTCAAAGATATCCATAAAAAGTGTTGTTTAAAGTTTGACACAAGCACCTGGGAGACACCAAACATGTGGAAGAAGGTGCTCTGGTCACATGAAACCAAAATCCAACTGTTTGGCCACAATGCAAAACAATATGTTTGGCATAAAAACAACACAGCTCATCACTCTGAACACACCATCCCCACTGTCAAACATGGTGGTGGCAGCATCATGGTCTGGACCTGCTTTTCATCAGCAGGGACAGGGAAGATGGTCAGAATTGATGGGAAGATGGATGGGGCCAAATACAGGACCATTCTGGAAGAAAACCAGTTTGAGTCTGCAAGAGACCTGAGACTGGGACGGAGATTTATCTTCCAACAAGACAATGATCCAAAACATAAAGACACATCTACAATGGAATGGTTCACAAACAAACGTATCCAGGTGTTGGAATGGCCAAGTCAAAGTCCAGACCTGAATCCAATCGAGAATCTGTGGAAAGAGCTGAAGACTGCTGTTCACAAACGCTCTCCATCCAACCTCACTGAGCTCCAGCTGTTCTGCAGGAAGAATGGGCAGAACTTCAGTGTCTCCATGTTCAAAACTGATGGAGACAAACCCCAAGAGACTTGCAGCTGGAACTGCAGCTGGAACTGCAGCTGGAACTGCAGCAACAGGCGGAGCTACAAAGTTTTAACGCAAGGGGCCGAATAATATTGCACGCCCCACTTTTCAGTTTTTTATTTGTTAAAAAAGTTTGACACATCCAATAAATTTCATTCCACTTCACGATTGTGTCCCACTCGTTGTTGATTCTTCACAAAAAATTTAAATTTTATATCTTTATGTTTGAAGCCTGAAATGTGGCAAAAGGTTGAAAAGTTCAAGGGGGCCGAATACTTTCACAAGGCACTGTAACTTCATCGCTAATGTTAGCCGATATCGATACCATGCCGATAATATTGTGCATCCCTAGATGACATGAATAAAAACAGGAGCAGCAGAAATTCACGTGTCAGTCAAATGGATCAGGTGGAACCTCAGGCTACAGACGGACGACGATCCTAAACTTGCTGTTTAAACCTGGAAAATGCTGCATTGTCCTGGAGAAGAGACCCTAACGATGGACTGCGGTCCAGATCTGGACCCAAACCTGGACTCGGATCGACCGGTACATTTCTGTAGAACACGTTTTAATTTGTGTGCACGTATAAAACTTGTTATGAATTTCAGGTGGTGCAGCTTTTCTTGTATTTATGGCACTTGGTTTCATGCAGCACAGCTTCCATTTTATTTACGTAACAATCTTTTCAAATAATGATGATAATTCATTTTAGGAGTCGGCCCTTTCAGAACCTCTGATGATTCGTTTTGTGTGGTGCGTTTTTTTTTTTTTTTTTTACATTTACAATAATTTCTGCAGCTTGTCTGTATTTTCCTGCAGAGAGGATCTGCCCGCCGACAGAAAGACCTGAAGAGACAATACGTTGGGTGAAGAAAACCAAAACAGAATTTAAACAGAAATATCCTGCACCTTTGCTAGAGAAGCTTTCTTTAGGTGGACCTTTGAGACCACTGTTCTCAACAGTAACTCGAATTTACTTTTTCAGAAACTGCAAAAGGTTGACCTTCAGAAAATGTACTTCCTTGTTGCACGACAAAAACTTTATAAAGCAGGTGCATCATCTTAACGATGTAAAGTACAAACAGTACAGTCCAGTTTAGTCCAAGATCCTTCAGCATCTTATCACAGCCCAACACGAGATGATGCACAAAAGGGCTTTTAAGTTATAAAGTTTTAATGTCCTCAAACGTAAATTAATGCTTGCAAGTCAAAAAGGTATAAAATGTCACAAAGTCCTCCTATAGTTTTATCTGTGAGAAAGGTAAGGTTTTTTTTTTTCTGACTGTATGAATGAACTTTTTTCCAATTCAACAATCTGTCAACAAATATAATATCTGCAACCAGAACCGTGTCAGCTCATCTAAATAAACTCTGTGCTGCAAGGAACTAAAATCAAAGTCAGTATTTTAATTTGCTCCAGAATTTAAACTCGGCTCGAGCTTCTGTGAAGTC
The DNA here is from genome assembly GCF_014905685.2 of Nematolebias whitei. NCBI lineage: Eukaryota > Metazoa > Chordata > Actinopteri > Cyprinodontiformes > Rivulidae > Nematolebias > Nematolebias whitei. The sequence continues at coordinate 44,655,485 of NC_056509.1, forward strand.
TCAGAGCAACGATCGCAGCTGGAACGTGATTAGGAGGGAGCGCGTCAAACGCTGTCACTCCTGCACGTGTCAGACCTGCCTCTGTTGGATCTTTGGGAGGGAAGAACTAGACGAGAAACTTAAAGAGAAACGAGTGACTCCAAACAAACTGGTCTTTCAGATTATTCCAACCTTTGACAACATTTAGGAGCATTGAACTCAAAATCCGGTCCTGTTTGGTGATGGTGTTCTTGAAGTGACACTGAGTATATTATATATAATATTTAACTTCTTACCTCTTCAATGACCTCTCTTTGGAGAAATAGTTTATTTCTCACAAGAATGAAGAACTACAGTAAGACTCGACGTTCAGTCGGGTCATCTGGATGGTTTCTTTTTTGTGCTGAGACGTTTCGCCCTCCATCCGAAGGACTTCACCAGTCTGAGGAAACGCCAAACAAAACTGCTTCTCCACCAACAACCTAAACCAAAGTGGAAAAAAGCAGTTATGTTGGTGCTAAGATGGGGCAGGCCTTCTCCTCCGGTGCTCACCCTCTCCCTCGTCGACAGTCATGTCAAACTGGTTCAAAACACCCGAGACAGCTGGTGTTTCCTCAGACTGATGAAGCCCTTGGAATGGAGGGTGAAACGTCTCAGCACAAAAAAGAAACCATCCAGATGACCTGACTGAACATTGTTGGATTGTATACCTGGATTATTGAGCATGAACTTTGGTGTAAGAGCTGATCCAAGCAGGACCAGGACCCAAATAGACCAGTGCTGTCTGAAAATAACTTTAATTTGAAAAATTAAAAAAAAAAGAAGTTTTTTTTGCTTTATGCAAACACTATTTTCTTTATCTTGTCACTTTCACTTGAAAGGTTATTGTGTTGTTTGTATA
>NC_056509.1:44656464-44671225 GCF_014905685.2 Nematolebias whitei
TATATATATATATATATATATATATATATATATATATATATATATAGCAATCTCACTACTTAATTTGTTCTATTTTAGCCATTCACGTATCAAAATGTTCGGCTCATTCAAAAGATGGCTGCCATGACTTTTGTTTTTAGTAACTTTTTAAAATATTCATTGCATTTTGCTAATATTTTCCCACTAAAAACAGTGAAATACAAGCTAAATGTTAAAAGTAACTCAAAAATACAACAACTGAGCCCGTAGCTGCGGCATATTAAAGAAAACGACGAACGATTTCAGGAGATCTTAGAAAACCATTGATCTCCTGATTATTTTTGTTGTTAGCTACAGTTCTGTCACTTTTAGCTAGTATTTTATTGCTTTTAGATTTAGCAACCAATCTGCTATTTAGTTTTAGCTCATAGCCAGCCGTTTGTTATTTTTAGCTACTTTTTTGATACTGAAGCTTTTAGCCATCTCCTTATAACATTCAACTTTTGATACTTTATCTTTTGCTTCTTTCAGCTAGTGTTTGGCAACTTTTAGCTTAGAGCCATGGATTTCCTACTTTGGGGTTTTAGCTAGCCTTTGGCTACATTAAGCTTTTAACTAGCCTCTGTTGCTTTTAGCAAGCATTTTGGTACTTTTTAATTTTAGCTGGTGTCTTGTTTTTTAGATTCAGCTAGAGTTTTGCTTCTCCTGGATTTAAAAGTTGTGAAGCACCCCTTCAAATTGATGGTTAACAGCTGATAACAGCTGCTATTGGTCCGAGCGATGACCCAGAGTTGTCTAAACTCCGTCTTTCACTTTCTGTGCCAGTCGAGCAGAAATAATCCGAGACGACCAAACAAGCTGCCACTTATCTCACGCTCTGTGTTTTATCCCCTTAATGAATTGTTCCTATGTTCCTTGTGGTGAGTGGATGCAGATGCAGAGGATTTACGGAGCTTATTGATGCCCCTGCTGGAGGCATCTGCACATAAACTCTGCTAACCTCGTTCGCTGTGATGGCGCCCGATCCCTTCACTGAAAGACCTTGAGGGTCTTTCTTGTTTTGTGTAATGATAAAAGCCCTCTGTGAACATTCAGCGCAGCGTTTTCAATAAGCAGATCCATCACGCCCGAGTCTTTCCTTTTATCACGTTCCAACAATAAACGTTCAGTCTGCTCTCAGGTTTACAGATTTATTGACTCACAGGAAGATGAAGAAAAGGCAGAAATTAAAGCATCTCTTCTGGCTTTAAGTCTCAGTGAACACAAGTGATTATAAAATGGGAGTGTGTGATGATGAGGCGTACTTGTGTTTTTCAAACTGTGTAAGATTAGAAGCGGAAAAACATGTTTCCTGGGTTATTATTAATATCACCCACGGCCAAAAAGCAATGGCAGACTATAATGTTTGTATGTCATGTATGTTAATGTTCTCTGTGGGTTTGTGTGTCTGTTAGCAAAATATCTCATGAAACACTGAATGGATTTTATTGACATTATCAGAAAATAACCAGATAATTAACTTTCGAAGTCATCACCATGTAAGATAGTTAATCAACCCAAGCTAACACAAACATGGCTACTTCAGTGATTTACTGATAATGAGGTCAAATTTGGCACCATGGTAGCTGTGAGTCATTTCTATCACATACTCTGAGCACTTAGGTCCTTAGGTCACTGGTTCGTATCCGGCTCGAAGGACCACATTGTTGGAGGAAAATGCTCTTAATGATCCAACCATGTTCAGTCAGGTCATCTGGATGTTTTTTTTTTTTTGCTGAGATGTTTCATCCTTCATACAAAGGATTTCCTCAACCCGAGAACTTTGGTGTTTTGAACCACTTTGACATGACTGTCTCAGAGGAGTTATGAGGGAGAGGGTGGGCCCCAGAGGCCATTTTAGCACCAGCAAACTGTTTTTTTTCTCCACTATGGTGTATGATGTTTGTGGGAATCAGTTTTGTTTGGTGACTTCTGGGATTGAGGAAGTCCTTTGGATGAAGATGAAACGTCTCAGCAAAAAAAAAAAAAAAAAAGAAACAAACAAACAAATTGTCCAGATGGCCTGACTGAACATGGTTGGATTTTATACCTGGATTATTGAACATGAACTTTGGTGCTCTTAATGATGTTTACTCAAATGAACCACACTCACACACGGCAGGTGAAGGTTTATCTTCGGCACAATTTTATTTGCAAGGGCAGATATTAGAATAGTTCACATCAATATGCATTAAATGTATTCACGTGAAGCCCGGTCACAATGATCTGCCACGTACTGTTTTGTCTGCTCATCATCCTTATCAGCTGGACAAGCTTCCAGAGGGTGTCCTCGAAGCCAACTGCAGTCTCACATGGTACTCCTGGCCTTCACAGATACAATCCACGGGCATCTCTTCAGGATAAGAGTGTTTTGACAGACAACTTAGTTGTTTGTTTTAAGGAAAATAATGCTAGTAATAAATCCATAACTCAATAACCTCTGACCAAAATTCTCTGACAACCAGAATGCATGAGGTCTTCGTCAAATCTTTGACGTGCAAAGCAGCGAGCGTCCATTCCTTCATGAGATGTTTGTTTTAATGCCTAAAACACAAATAATGATTCCACCGCTTGGATATCTGTCGTTATCATATTTTATGAGTAGTCTTTCAACATTTACTGTCGACTGAAAACAATTTGTGGAACTTTTTTGTCACTAGAATAAAAAATGTTTTACTTTTTTGTGGCTGTCAGCAGCAAACTGGTTGATCCACAATACTGTCTATAAGACTGAGTTTGATGCAGCTCCTCAGACTGAAGAAGTCTTTTGGATTAAAGATGAAACATTTCAACAAAGAAGAATCCGTCCAGAGGAGCTGACTCAACCTGGTTAGAATCCTCTGGAAGCAGAAATAGGAGGCAGTAGACAAACCGTCTGCGTCATCGCTCTGATTATGACTGTGAGATTCTGCCTGGAGCTGCTGTTCCACTCGCTTACATTTATTTTTATTTTTATCCTTTTCATACGTTTATAGATGAAGTGACGTCACTGAATTCAGCTTGATGCATTCATGTTCCATGGAAACTGTCAGGATCTGTGTGTTTTGATTGTTTTGTGTTGTTAGCTTTTTAATTATTATTTTTCTGTGCCTGTTGTTCCAGTTTCCTCCATGTCTTATATCACTTTCTCCTCAGTCAGTTCTTCTCCCTCATGCTGCCCTGCCCACTCCCACCTGTCATCATAATTCCAGGTGTTTCCACTCCTCTCATTGTTTTCACTTTGTCATCAGTCTAGCATTGTTGAGGTATATGCCACATCTGGTGTGTCTCCATGGGCTCCTTGAGTTTTCTGTAGGTTTTGCTGCCATGTCAGCCACTTTAGTGTTTTTTTTTTCTTGAACCTCTCGTGTCGATTCATCTCCAAAACTCACTGAAACACCAAGAACCTCATCTTTACTTTTCACATCAACTGGTGAGCAAATGAGAACAAAAAGCTTTGGGCAAATCTATTTTAACTTTTCATTTCTTTTTTTTGTCACTGAATTTTATCTGACAGGAGGTTGGCCTGTTGTGTTTTAAGATTTTGTGCAAAAACCAACTTCATTTGAACTATATTTTAATCTGGTGTTATCCCGTTGTTTGGGCTCTGTAGATAAGAGTTCGTTTGCAGAGCAGAGGGTGCGACAGGTTTCAGTGCAATCCCATGCAGAATTGTTCACATATGTTATAGTTTAGTTCTACACAAACAGTAAATGTTAGATAAAACTTGGTAAATTAAAATTTAATTTGTCAAATCTCAGAATCATTTGTTGTCCAACTTATCGGTTGGTTTATATTGAGTGGCCTTTCACCCTCTCTCTTTTTAAAACATTACTTAGTTAAAGCTCAAAGTGCTTCCAAATGCAGTGGTTGAGGTAAAGACTAAGCAAAATAAATAATGCACGTCGCCCGTTGCTTTTCAAGCCAGAGTTTTAAACAAAGATCATTTTGGATGGAAAGATATAACATATGTGGTCCAACCTTGAAATAGTGCCGTTTTGAAAGATGTCACGCAGAGAGTGTGTGTTTTGTGAGTGACTCTCAGCTACTACCACACTTAATTCATCTGCACAGTTGCTGTTTTAGAACCATTTTGCCTTGATTTCAATTCAATTCAGTTGAGTTTGTTTATATAGCACCAAACCACAACAGAAGTCACCTCAGGGCGCTGCGCAGAAACATTCACGTACATATAAAGTCAGTTAATAACGTTATGTATCTGAGGAGCCAGCAAATTGAGTTTTCACTTCATCACAGTCTCCCGTCCTGAGCAAGCACAGAGGCAACGGTGGAAAGGAAAAACTCCCTCACGAGGAAGAAACCTCCAGCAGAACCAGGCTCGGAACAAGCGTCCATGTGCTTCGACCGGCTGGGTTTGAGAGGAACGGAAGGAGAAATGAACGCAGAGTGACAGGTCCAGGATGGAGGCCATCAGGTTCTAGGAGGAAAGACAAAACGACAGAAATCACATGTTAAGAACAAATGATTACAAATACAAACTATTCATTTGTATATTTGTAACTGTTCATTTGATGAAATGAGGTCAATTTGTTCTCCGTGTCTAAAGTTATAGCAGCATAGGATAAGGAATAGGTCAGGAAACCAAGCTGACTAACTATAGTATTTATCAAAAAGGAAAGTAATCCCAGTCTTCAAACTGGACAATGTGTCAGCCTCATGGACAGAAACTGGAAGTTGGTTCCACACGAGAGGAGCCTGAGAACTGAAAGCTCTGCCTCCCATTCTGCTTTTGGAAACTCTAGGAACTGCAAGTAAGCCTGTAGTCTGAGAGTGAAGTGCTCCGTTAGGAAAATATGGATCAATAAGATCTGTAATATAAGATGGAGAGGTTGTTGATGGGGATCTTTGATTTTAACTAAAGAGTCCGACATTGTTTTCTTCCAGAAGTGAAGATGTAAAAGCCAGAGACCAAGGTTAGCAGCAAAACACATAGAATCTCCACAGTTTGGGGTCTACTTTTGGCATTTTAATGACCTGGTTTCTGTGTGATGAATGGTCTGTGGCTTGATTAGAAGTAATTATTAGATGGCAGTTAAAGGGTGAAAGTGGGTGTAATGAGTCCAACTCATCAGCTGGATCTCAGCTTGTATAAAAGGCTGCGTGTAGCTGAGTTTACCTACATTTCATTTTTATTATCATTCAAAGAGAAAACATAATGAAACAAATGTTTTATCAAAGACGCACTTTCATCAGGGGAGCTGCAGACTCCTGTTTGATTGCATAACCTGGATAAAGAGCAGCGCCCCCCCCCACCCCCCCACCCCCAGCCCTGATGTTCATCACACAGCACTCAGCTCCTTCTAAAGGAAGCACAGGGCTGGAAGCAACCACGCACAGCTGAACCCGGTTTAATGCACTTACACAATCCGCTGTATTACCTGATTTATGTACAGTGATGCAGCACTCCTCGGTGCATCACATGTTTCTGTCCTCAGCATTTACTCAAGCTAATATTCATTTTAGACGCTTTTTACATCACGTGGATATTCTTCTTACATTTTGCTTTACAGATTGACTTGTTTTAAAGTATTATATTTTTGCTGCTGTTTTATTGTATTACAGTACTCTTAATTAGTTTAGCTTCTGATGAGGTGCTGATGTTTTTGTTTCATTTATTTTCTTACATTTTGTGTCTAGACTTGAATTTTAATAACTAAAACAGATATTTGAGGAAAAAACAAGCAGACTATAAATCTAGAGTATATATGTATAAATATTCTATCTATCTATCTATCTATCTATCTATCTATCTATCTATCTATCTATCTATCTATCTATCTATCTATCTATCTATCTATCTATCTATCTATCTGTCTGTCTGTCTGTCTGTCTGTCTGTCTGTCTGTCTGTCTGTCTGTCTGTCTGTCTGTCTGTCTGTCTGTCTGTCTGTCTGTCTGTCTGTCTGTCTGTCTGTCTGTCTGTCTGAACGTACATATATATGTATATATATATATATATTGTATATTATGTATGTATTTACAAAGTATATATATATATATATATATATATATATATATATATATATATATATATATATATATATAAAATGGTGGGATATAACAAAATACTTTACTTCCCTTAAGTACATTTTTCATGTACAAAGTATCTGTACTTTATTTAAGTAGAGTTAAACGTGGGTACTTTTGACTTTTACTCCAGTAAATTTTACATTAAGTATCTGTACTTTCTACTACACTACATTTCTATAATGCGTTGTGTTACAAGTTACATTCACGCTGCGTTTTTTTAAAATTTGTTCATTAGTTTGAAAGTAACCAGTGGTGAGAGGGGTGTTGGTTCATTGAATCACTGCAAAGTGGGCAGGTAACGTTAGACCCACCTTCAAGAACAGCTGGACCAATGCCGTATATTCTAGTATATACGTCATTGAGCTGGGGCAGAGAGTCAGCCAGAAGATACGCGCCACCCATGGCCTTGTTGAAAGATTATTGAAAGATTATTGAAAGATTATTGAAAGACTGTTCAGTACAACAGGACAGATTCTCTCTCCCAGAAGAGACAGACTGGACTCAAAAAACTTTGAAAACCAACTTCTTCTGAACTTGAACAAGAAGTTCTTGCTGCAACATTAAAATGTGTCAGTTCATGGATGTTAGGAGACAAGAGATGTCTCCAAAAGTCTCGACACTCAGGTCTGAGTTTTGAAAATGGTGTCAGGGAGTTAAAGTATTGTTCACTATTGACCCATTACAAGGTTGAATAGACAGTATTTTAACTAGTTGATGACAAACTGGAGTTGAAATGATCGGTGCCTGTTCCTTTGTTCGGTCTAATGTTCCTATTTTCAGGCAGACAACTTTTACTTAAATGTGTTTACTGCAGTTAAAATGACACGTTGGTTTTGCTTTGTGTTAAATAAAAACTGTCAAAGGTAAAATCATTCCCCGCTTATTTTTGCTTGATGACATTTAACTCTGCATGTCCTCCCTGAAATTCTGACGCACAGAACCACAAGTCCAAGTGTGGACTGTGTCACAGAGTAAACACAATAAAAACATGTATTATCTGTACCATTGTTCATTAAAATTACACAACTGTATTAATGTATTACATAAAATATACATACAGTAGGTACACTTAAACATATTGTAGACCATAAGTGTCAAACTCAAGGCCCGGGGGCCAAATGTGGCCCTTGTTGACATCTTATCTGGCCCCCAAGATCCATCCATCCATTATCTTTTACCTGCTTCTTCCATTTTGGGTCACTGGGGTCGCTGGTGCCCATTTCCAGCAATCACTGTGTGAGGGGGTGGGGGACACCCTGGACGGGTTGCAAGTCCATCACAGGGACGCATAGAGACAAACAACCATTCACTCTCTCTCACACCTAGGGACAATTTAGAGTTACCAATCAGTCTAACATGCATGTTTTTGGTCTGTGGGAGGAAACTAGAGTACCCAGAGAAAACCCATGCATGCACGGAGAGAACATGCAAACTCCACCCAGAAAGGCCCCTGGAACAGGATTTGAACCAGGGACCTGCTCGCTGAGAGGCAGCAGCTCTGCCAGTTGTGCCACCGTGCTTCCCGGCCCCAAGATGATATTTTAAATGTAAAATATTTTTATCACTTTTATTTTTTTCAGTAATCTTTAATTATGATGTAAAAAGTGCAACAGAGAACGTCAAATGAGACCAATCAAATTCTTGTGGAAGAACCTGTGACCCAGAAAAGATGTTGGGTATTAATGTAGATTCTGAAACTGGCCCTTAGTTTGAAAAAGGTTTTAATTTTGGCCCCCCTTTTCTAAGTGGGTTTGACACTCATGTTGTAGACCATTGCATTCAGCAATTACTTTTAATACTTTAAGTGTTTTTAAAATCAAGTACTTACTTTTATTTAAGTAAAACATTAATGTGGTATTTTTACAAGAGTACATTGTACAGTGTTTGAGTATTTTCTCCACCAGTGTGTGTGTGTATATATATATATATATATATATATATTTTTTTTTTATGCAACTGAGTAAAATCACGTGTGCCAAATTTCTTTATTATTGAGATATTTTCTTCCACTCTTTGTATTTATACCACAGCCATTTTAACATTTGGATTTACATTGCCAAACAGTAAAAGAAGAAAAAAAAAGTTGGGACTTTTCTCTAGCTTCTACATTAAATAATACTTTAATTTACTTTTTTTTTTTTTTCATTCAACCTTTATTTAGACAGGTAAATCCACTATCCCCTCCTCTCTATCCTTCCCCCGAGAAATTTGAGAATTTTCCGCCCCTGGATTAGACTTTAAAAAAATAAACAGAACCTAAACATCGCTCGTTTTCGTCATTTGCTGATTTTGAGCCTTTTTGTCCGACAGCACCTGAACGCAGCGCTTCTCCCACCGTACGTGAACGCAGCACTAACAGTTGAGGTGATCCATGGCAACAGACCACCGCTCCTCTCTCTCTCCGTCACATGAACGCACCGAACCGCTCCGGCTGAAACGTTCCGGTACCAAGGTGACCGACCGGGACCGAGCCGAGCCGCCGAACCGCTCCGCATCATTAGCGTCAGGTGCCCGCAGCGCGGAGCGCTACCAGCGGACAGAGAAGATGGCACCAGCACCAGCCTCTCGCGCTTCCCGGGCTTGAAACACCAGCTTCGCCCCGTTCCGTGTGAATTTAAACAACAGGAGCAACAATGAACCCATTTTTTTTCGGTCCTCGGAGTAAAACGGGTTCTTGTTGTTGATCAAGCGGTGAAATCGGTCGTGTCATCCACCAGAAGCGCTCGGTGTTCCTGCCCTGACATCTCTGGAAGCTTCACTGAAGATGGCGACTGGGTCGGGCTGGCAGCAGTACTACTGCCCCGCCGGTCCCGGGAAGTGCCCCCCCTCCTCCGGCGCGTCCTTCCAGGCGGGCATCGCCATGGATTATACCCCGGACCTCCACCTGAAGATGAGCAAGAAGATCGCACAGCTAACAAAGGTAAGGTGCTCCATGGCCTCTTTCCTCCCTTCTTCTCTCTCTCTTTTTATTTGTCTTATTTATTTAAGGCAACATATTTTCATCCTAAGCTGTGATTTATTCTACCTTTACCATCCAAAGAGCCATTTCTACTCCTCATCCCATTTTGTCCAAACCTGCTTAGACTGAATAATTACTGGAATGGATTAATTCAACTTATATAATAAGAAATTAGTTTTTATTCAGAAGGTAAAATTCATTAACACCTAAAATATATAAGGAAGGAACAAAATCTGCATTTAATTGTCTTATATCAATGATTAATGCATCCCTTATAAAAAATTGTAAGCACATTTAAAAAAAAAAACGCATTTTAATGGAAACAGCCGAAACAATTGAAAATAGTTTAACAGTGAAAGAGCTACTGTGGATTCAAGAAATTGGACATTTTTAAATGTTTTATTCCTATTTATGCTCAGGTTTGTTGGGAAGAGTTTCCATATAAAATAGCTTTGTGTGTGTTGAGTGTGGACCCTCATTTCAGAATTGGATATATAGACAATTTTTTGATTAAAGTTTTTCAAAATGCACCATTTGATCTAGTTCTTGATAACTTCTTATGTTTCAGCTCATAGTTTTCAATAAAGAACTATAATAAAATGACATTTTATGTAGAGTTTATATAGAGTGCTGTATGAATGGGTAAATGAGTGTCTTTAAAGGTGGTGTGTAAATCAATTTACCATTTAGTAATAGTTTTACATTTTAGGGCAAAGAAAACCACCTGTACTGACCTGAAGGTGGATTTGTTGGTACCCTTTCACAATAATAATAATGAAAATAAAAAGATAGCTCCAGGGCCTTGCCAGCATGCATGTTGGTGAATTCCTCGTTGACTTCTTTGTTTTATTTTTTCTACCAACAGTAGAGCCCTCCATTCGTCTTCCATGGAGCCCGTTCTGGTTCAAAATGGTGTGTTCAAAAAGTGACGTTGGCCTTGGAGTTTAGTTTGACTGGTGTTCGATGGTTTCCTTGGCTCTTTTTCTAACTTTTTCACTCTCCGTCTAAACTTGGGGTCGCATTGATGCATGCGTCCACGAGCACACAACGATACCAAAATACCCAGTGGCATGTTTGTTCATTTTAAATGGCTCCTTAAGCTCAGACTTTTGGTTTGAAACATGACTATAATGCAAATATTATCTCTTCAGGGGGTCAAAAAAAAATCTGTTCGTATTTGAGCATCTTAGTAAAATTTCACATTTGTTGTTTATTTTATCACACACTGCATACATGCAGATATACATTTCACCGCTGCTTTTACTGAATCAGTTTTCTCAAGAAACGAGCAACAGCTGTATCCGTATTTGTATAAATATAATATATTTGTAAAAAAAAAAATTATTAAGTACCCAGCGTTGAAATAATAATGTTTGAGTGGACATAGAACGAGGACTGGTTGTGGGATATTTAATTGTGACACCAATTAAAAAAAAAAAAATGACATGATACTTTCGTTGACTCAAGACTTTTATGAAATCTTAAAGAAAAACGAGCTTTAGCTTCTATTTCTCATTGTTCTCAGAATTGTTGCCATGTGTCTGCAGAGCGCCTGATTCCAAGAACTCGTTTGTAAAGCTGCACGTTGTGCTTCTTCCTCTCAACAACTCGCTGTAAATGTGCCGCGCTTGAAGAGCGACCTCGCTGTGCGGCTGCGAGTTAAATTAACAAAGTGGTAAATGAGTTAAACTATTCGGGCAAACTCACTCATGTTGTTTTAGCTGCATCATTCTTTTCCAGAAATTCTGTTCTCATTTTGAAGAAATCTCCACACGAGAACTGATATTTGTTATTTAGTAATGTGGGTCTAAATCTAATTAGTTATTTCCATGTTTTTTTTCTGGTCAGAGCTACAAAGACCCACTGCATGTGGCCCCTGAACCACATGTTGCAGACCCCTGTTTTAGTCCATCCGAGGTCCATTTTACTGGAAATCTTAATCTCGGAGGTATTTTGTTTGTCTGGGACTTTGTAAAGTAGAATATTTGCCCTAAAGTGACCTCAGACCACTGTCCTTAAACTGACACAACGGATAAGACACTGAACGACACATAGTCTGCTTTTATTTGAACTTTTGCAGATTTTCATTTACCGCTAGTTTGATTCATTTTTCTAGTTTCATCATATTAATATGAACTTAAATTCTGTTATTATTATGTTTGGGTATTTGCATGTACGGTAAGGACAGTTCGTGAACAATTAAATGCATAATTTAGCGATGCACGATATTTTCCACATGGTACTGGTATTGGACGATATTGGCGATAAAGTTAAATATCAGACATCAGGCTGTCCATCAAAATAACTCACCAATATAAAAGGCACCTTTTTTATTTATATGTATTATATATATTTATATAGTGTTGCATCATTTTCAACCCCCTTTTTGGTATCTGCATTTGGTAGAAGGCCAAATTGACAAAGACCATGAATAATGTATTTTAATTCCACAGCAGAGAAAGCTATGTCGTCTCTGTAAGTAGGTCTAGGGAAAAATATATTGGTATCGGCCAAATAGTTTTAACATATCAGCATATCGGATATTGGCCAAAAATCCAATATCGTGCATCCCAAATATGTACAACTCATTCTGCGTATGAATATGTGTTATGTTGCGTTTAGGCGTTCAAGTAAAGATTAGGTTTGTAACATTGTTCGTTTAAGGCTTTCACAGGTATCTTAGATTTATTTCCCACTGAGTTTTACTGCTTCCTTCTCTCTTTAGCCAAAATAACCGGGTTCCAACTTCTAAAAGAAAGTATTCAGTCACGGCGTGTTTGAGCCTCAGTCTGATCAAGCTGCTGGTCTGCTGGAGCCTTGAACACTTTCAAGGTGGATTTTTTTGTTTTATATTCTCCGAGGATTCACTACTGACTCCAAACTTTCAAAAAAAAAAAAATGTTTTCTGTATTTTTCTTTGGGTTGAAGAAGAGAAAGCAACAAAACAAAAAAACACCAACATAATCCAGCAGCCTGGGGGCTAGTGCTAAGCTTTATTGCAGAGTGGGCTTTTTAACATCACGCTCAAATGAAAACTAATTCTAAATCTAGATTTGGATAAAAAAACGACTGCTAAAACAAAAATAACTTACAGTGGTTTTTTTTTCTTCCTATTCGGATCATAAAAGTGTTTAATATTTAATTGAAATTCACCAGATTTAGCTTTAGTTAGCCCACATGTTCAGCTCCTACAACTCACACTTGGGCTACGGAGAATTTGATTTATTTATTTATTTTGCAGTAAAATGATTGTGATTACGTAAAAATAGTTTTACACAAGGAATAATCCATAAACAAATCATGTGCTGCTTTAAATGTTGCTTCTAGAATCGGTACACAAAACTAAGGCTGTTTCAAGATTAATAGAAAAGTTAAAAAAAAAAAATCAAAGATTTATAGAGCCGTTGTAGAGACATTACTGTTTATTTCACCGATAGATGGAAAGTACTGTCCTGTATGGCGTACAATATTCATCACACTGTATTTGGTTGAGCTGATATTATTTTAGGACAAAGGTCTGGGCAAGATGGCTGCATCATCACTGACACATTTCACCTCACACCAAACATCTCTGTGCTTCAAACCTCATTGAGACTTAAGAGCGGGACTCTGGGACCAGGATGGAGACAGACACTTGTTTACACGAACACTTAGGACCTGTTCAGACCTTTATGTCTCTATTTGGGTGATCTGATTTCAAGTGGCCACCTCTGACAGATAGGATTAGCACCATTAATTAGGGCAGTGGTTCCCAGCCCTGGTCCTTGAGGAACACCATCCTGCATGTTTTAGTCATTCCCCTGCTTCAACACACCTGACTTAATGATTTAATTAGTACTTCATCGTGTTCTGCAGAAGCTTGTTAATCATCCATTCATTCAAATCAGCCGTGTCAAAGCAGGGAAAGAGCTAAAACGTGCAGGATGGCGTTCCTCAAGGATCAGGGTTGGGAACCACTGAAATAGGGTTCCCAGCAACTCAAGAAATTGGGGAAAACCTGAAAAATTACTTTGACTTTTTCCAGACAGGGAAAACGCTGATAGTTTGAACAGATTTGCTGAATAAAATAATAACATTGTGATACTTTAACGTGTACTTACATGCATTAGTGCTAGTACTCTAGTGTTGTAGTACTCGAGACCGGTCTTGTCTTGAACTTGATCGCATTTGGTCTCAGTCTTGTCTCGGTCTCGGACATTGAGGACTCGGGACTTTATTTCCAGACCAGTCAAGACAACTGTGGAAATATCACTAAATTGGCAGAATATTGTCCAGTTTAATTGTTAAAATCTTTGTTTTTATTGGATGCTAAACGTACTGGTTCAAATCTAAGTGATAACGTGACTCATTGCTAAATACATGGTTTTGTTTCCGCTGTCACACCCACCCCCTTTCACTCGCACACGTCACTCCCAGTGTTACCAGATTGGGTGGTTTACTGCCAGTTGGGTGGTTTTCATTCTGATTTTCTGGGAACTCTGGGAAGATTTTTGTTGGACTGTTGCGTTTTGTCATATATTGTTAAATTACCTTGGCTTGTACTGATGTGCGTTCATGTTCAAACAGTAAATATACTGTAACAATATATTGATTGGGCAGATTTTTGTGTGATGTGGCTGTTCAGCTCCTTCAGCAAACGTCTTCCAAGTCATTCAGGAATCAGCATTCTGTAGGAGTCTGCTGCCGCTTCATGCAGAGTCAGTGAGTCGGCCATTGATTGCTGCTCTCCCGTGGCTCCGACTTTCATGATTTGTGATGGAGGACTTGTTGGCTGCCACTGTTATTTAGGACTTCTGCTGTAATTTTTAATCCTACGAAAAGTGCTCTGCAGTCTTTTGTGTTATTCAGCCTCTGTGAGCATTTCACTGTCGTGGTTTTTTTAAGCTGCATATCTTTAGTTGTGGTTTGTTCTTTTATTGAGGCTCTTGAAATAGTCCGAAGAGTTTTGCTGCCATGGCAACACGTTTTATATAAATTATACCTCACAGCACTTGTATGTACTTTAAACGTGACCTAATTTCCCTTTTTATTTATTTGATTTTTCTTATAAAAAGTCTTGATTTTTCAGTAAGTCAAAACTGGATTAAATCAAACGTACACCTGAGTTCAGAAACTGCACCAGGTGTCAGGGTTTTTATTTATTCTGTTGGTAGTCTTGTTTTTAATGTTGGGTTTATTAATTTTTAGTATGTTTAATTTTTTAAGTTTTATAATCTTTGTGTTTAGTTCTACTACTAGTAATGTTATTTATCAAGTACTTTCACTGCTGCAACAAAGAGCTGTATATGTCAAAAATAAAGAACATTAAAATATAAGAAACTAAAAACAATATGCTATAATAAATGTGTACCTTTGTGTTTTTCCCTGTGTCATCATCACTTTCCCTTAGTAAGTTTTGTAGTTCTCAGCTCCTGCCCCGCCCACTCTCACCTGTTCCTGGTTGTCATTAAACCCAGGTGTCTCCACTCTGCTCAACGTCCAATTAAGTTGCATTGTTCAGTACAATTCTGATCTAGTTTTTATTCAGTGCTTCTCAGGTGTAGGTGTGTCTGCTTTGCAAATGTGTCCATCACTCTGTGGGTGGGATTGTCTGGTGGAGCTTTGGGAGGGGGCGGGGCTTATGGCAGTACTCAATTTGCTGAGGATAGTGACTTCTTAATGATTAGTGCCTTCATGTACAGCCTCTAAAAGTCTTCAAAAGTCTCCACCCATCCATCCATCCATCCATCCATCCATCCATCCATCCATCCATCCA
>NC_056509.1:44671235-44673639 GCF_014905685.2 Nematolebias whitei
CATCCATCCATCCATCCATCCATCCATCCATCCATCCATCCATCCATTCATCATCTTTATCCGCTTCTTCCTTTTCGGGTCACAGGGGTCAATGGTGCCCATGTCCAGCTATCACTGTGCAAGAGGTGGTGGACATCCTGGACAGGTCTCCAGTCCATCGTAGGGCCACATAGAGACAAATGAGACAAGCACACCAGAAAAAAATGGCTAGATGTTTTGCTAGTCACTTAAAAAATAAGTCAGTAGAGAGATACGAAAACTTGCTGAAGTTGCTAAGTTGACAACATTGCAAGTACAGCTTTGGTTCATCCAATGGTCGATTCAAGAGCCAATCAACGGCTGCAGTTTGCTGACGTCAGATTGTTTGCTCGGCTCAACTTGGATTGTTTGGACCACGGCTGAGGCGGGTCCAAAAATTAAGCAGGAACTGGGAATGGAGACATAATTGGCCGATGCTGAGTCGATGGAATCTGATTAAAGTTACGTCCGTGGAGAAGCCGCTTTAGACTCTCGGACCTCACTCTTCTTCATTCTGGCATTGTGCTTCGTGCCCTGTCTGGTTTTATTTGGTGTCTCCTTTCAGGTTTATTTTGTATTTCTGCTGCAATGCAAGCTTTTTCCTGTGTTTGCTATTATTAAAACTTTTAGTTCTTACTCAACTCCTTGAGCTGGTTTGCATTTTTTGATCCGATTTTACCTGAGCCGTGACACAGAGAGGATAGCATGGCCGGTTGCTTCATCACGAGAGTGATGAACCTAGAGTGTGTGTGTGTGTGTGTGTGTGTGTGTGTGTGTGTGTTTGTGTGTGTGTGTGTGTTTCATCAGCAATGCCTGTCTGACTAGTCTTGAAGAGAGTGAGTCAGACGTTTGAGCTGCTCTGTTTTTCTGGACCAAGGGATAGAAAGAGACAAAGAATCAAATAGTGTGTGTGTGTGTGTGTGTGTGTGTGTGTGTGTGTGTGTGTGTGTGTGTGAGAGAGAGAGAGAGAAAGAGAGAGAGAGTGTGTGTGTCTGCAGCACCACAGCCTTTTCTCAACATAAACAGTTCAATCTCACAAGCAAACGTTTCATGGTTTTGTTTTGTTCAGAAAATGATATATGATGATCTTTTCTTGTTATTTCTTTTATTACTCATAACTCTGGGGAAGACGAGTCTATTACCATGGCAGAGGTCACCGAGGTGGTCAAAAAGCTCCTGGGTGGCTGGGTGCCAGGGGTGGATCAGATTTGGCCTGAGATGCTGAAGGCTCTGGATGTTGAGGGACTGTCCTGGTGGACACGTCTCTTCAGTGTCACATAGAGGACTGGGACAACACCTGTGGAGTGGCAGACTGGTGTGGTGGTTCCCATATTTAAAAGGGGGGACCAGAGAGTATGTTCCAACTATTGTGCGATCACACTTCTCGCCCTCCCCGGGAAAGTTTACTCCAGGGTGTTGGAAGGGAGGCTGTGATCGATGTCAAACCTTGGATTCAGGAGGAGCAATGTGGCTTCCATCCTGGTCGTGGACCAGTGGACCAGATCTTCACACTTGTGGAGTTGCTAAGGGGGACATGGGAGTTTGCTTCTCCAGTCTACGTGTGTTTTGTTGCTCTGGAGAAAGCTTATGACCATGTTCCTCGAGTCATATTGTGGTGGGTGCTGGGTTGCTTTTAAGAGTACCCAGTCCCTGTTTAACCAAAGCAGGAGCTGTGTCCACATTCCTGGCACAAAGTCGAGCTCGTTCTCAGTGCAGGTTGGACTCCGCCATGGTTGTCCCATGTCTCAGATCCTGTTTGTGGTGTTCATGGACATGGTCTTGAGGCACAGTTGTGGAGAGGAGGTTGTCTGGTTTGGGAACCTCAAGGTCTCATCTCTGCTTTATGCGGATGATGTGGTTCTGTGAGCATCTTCAGGCCAAGACCTTCAGCGTGCACTGAGGCAGTTCACAGCAGAGTGTGAAGCGGCTGGAATGAGAGTCAGTTCCTCTGTCTGAGGCCATGGTGTTCTTGGCCGGAAATGGGTGGAATGCCCCCTCTGGGTCAGAGAGGAGTGTTTTCCTCAGCTGGAAGAGTTCAAGTATCTAGGTGTCTTGTTCATGAGTGACGGTAAGATGAAGCAGGAGATGGATCAATGGATTGGGGCCTCATCCTCAATAATGAAAGCGTTGGTTCAGTCAGTCGTGGTGAAGAAAGAGTTGAAAGGCAAAGCTCTCTATTTATTGGTCGGTCTTAGTTCTGACCCTCACCTATGGTCAACATGTTTGGATCAAGACTGAAAGAACAAGATCTTGGATACAAGCAGCCAAAATGGGCTTCCTTCGTAGGGCGGCCGTACTCAGCCTTAGAAATAAATGAGGAGCATCATCGTTCTGGACGAGCTCGGAGTAGAGCTGCTGCTCCTCCGCATCTGTAAATGTCGATGTG
>NC_056509.1:44674039-44689043 GCF_014905685.2 Nematolebias whitei
CTAGCAGCCAGACTTTTATAGACATCGGTCTATTTGCGATTTGCTCAGCTAGTCTCCAACTCTAGTTCCCACCACATGTTCAGCAGAGCAGGAAATTACTGACAAACTTGCTAAAGTAAACAATAACACAGAAGCTGTTGTTGGAGGGATGTGATTTAGTGACTCCGCTGCTGGAACACAGAAGATGCTGTCATCACTTGGCAGATGCACGTGTGATGATGCCATAATTCAATGTTGGAAGTGCAGGGATCCGTGCTGGAAGGACTGTCGGGGTTAGAAAGCAGATGGTCCGAGCAACATGGCTCCACATTCACAGTTCTGCTGATACAGAATTAGATTTTTTTTAACAGTTTATTGATTGTATTAACATCAATAAAGTACATTGAAATGACAGACAATTACCCCGACAACACGGATGTTTACAGAGCTCTCTGCACTGCCGTTACTCCTGCTGCCATTTTAGTGATTTATTTTGCATTATTAGTTGTAATACATGCTACTGTTGCTTTAACACGTGCCACCGTTGGTCTTTTCTGCACTACTCTCATGCTACTCTTGTGGGCGGCTGTGGCTCAGGAAGAACTAAGCACGGTTTTCTGACAGTCGAAGCGTTTGTGATTCTGTCTGGGCTTCCCCCACAACATGCTGAGGTGTCTTTGGGTAAGACGGCATGTTTGATCATTTTTTTAGTTGATAAATATTTGAGGATAATCTGGGCTCAGTTCATTACTGCTCATCCTAGTGTATCACGTTGCATTCCTCCACCAACGTCACTTTGATGTTTTAAATAGAAGTGCACTACTATCACATTTTATTCATTGTACAAGTACTTACTCTGAGTATTTCCCCCCCCAAAAAAAACAAGTCCCAATGTGAGTACTAATTAGCTGTTACACTGTGCACAATTAATATAACATTCGAATATTACTTTATTTTGTTCCAGCAGATGTTCGAAATTCCTATTTTCTAATGTTCCATTCAATAATTCAATTCAATTCAATTTATTTAAATAGTGCCAAGACACAACAGAAGTCGTCTCAGGCACTATTTCCATTACAATGGAAATAATAATTGGCTAACATTGAAAGAACAGGTTTATTTTAAAACACAATCTTTCTAACTCGTGACAATATGAATATATAGCTTGCGATAATATATAGCAGGCTGTTGTGAATTTAAAAAAGTTCAACTTAACTAGTGGTCATTTGTTCTTTTAACTGGGCTGAGCATCATAAGATGTGAAGGACAAGCCCTTACAGTCTTCCACGTTCAGTCTTTATTGAAGTAAAACGGTTTGCAGAGTCAAAGGAGCAACAGTCAACATAAGGAAGCTGAGTGATTTGTCATTATGGGATGTTTATGAGAGAAAACATGACGGGCTCGGTGCCTCTCTGTCGGGTCGGGGTTTATCTGGAGGTGGCAGACAGGACAGATTGCTCCTCGCAGTGCAAACCTCTCAGCTTTTTAATCTCTAAATATAATTTTCTGGTAACGAAAACACAGGAGAGATTTGTGTGTGTGTGTGTGTGTGTGTGTGTGTGTGGTAGCTGCTGCTGTGAGAGGTACAGCTTATTAACCTCTGCAGGATGCTTCATCCCTTATTGTCACAATTCTCTGTCAGATTTCATTAAGATGCAGTCTCTCTCTCTCTCACACACACGCGCACGAAGAAAGACGAGAAAATGGGGACTGAGGGAATAATATTAGCCTGGAGCGTTGTCCAGAACAGAAAAAGCATCGCCCGTTGACACAAACACACACTTGGTGGCTCCTGGAGCTGTGAAGTGCACGACAGAAGATTTGATGAGTCATTCTTAACGTCGACCTTGAAGGTTTCCTCTCTGCCTTCGGTCAGCCTCGAGCCCCGCCGCTGCTTCCTTTTCCCGGCCTCTTCAATCGTCTTGAGGCTGCAGTGTTTCACCGAGCAGCACCAGAACACAATTAACAGACGTACGTCCAGAAAATACTTCTTCCCGGATCCAGTCGGCGTGTTTCACCCGGCGCCGTGTCCGTTGACACGAACATGTGTGTTTTTACCGGTTCCGTGATGAGAGGCGAGACCCGAGGTGGGATCTGCTCAACGGGAAAAGCTGCAACTAAATCTGCCTCACGGAGTCACCGAATGACTGACGATATTATGAGATGGAAGTTTTATGGTTAAATTTATACTTTCAATATTTGAAATGCTCCACTGGCTTTGATCCAGACCTATTAATAATAACGTCCTGTCACTTCCTTTGAATTATTTAGGCTGAAATGTAATTCTGAATAAGTATTATATTATTGAAGGCTGTTTTTCCTTTTATGTATATGAATAAGTTAATTCAACTAACTTAACTCTGTCTGGACTTGTAGTCCAGTTTAAATCATTAAATCTGCTAGATTATTAAAAAAAGCATCTGTTTTGATAACGAACATAATTTTTCTTAGTTTTTATCAATAAATTCCACTCGTTTATTACTTAAAGTGATAATTTGCAGGTCTTTTTGTACATGCAGTATTTGAAAACAGTGTTTTGGGGGAAATTAGATTGTTTTATATTAGTTCCATCTTTATTTGTCACTTGTGTGATTTAGGAGGCTTATTATCATTCATTCCATCACCCACTCCATCTCAGGGCTGGACGAGAGGCTGCAGCCGACGTTATTTCTACAGAAACAATTTCACAGACTGTAACGTTTCATGAGGACGTTCTGAGGCTATAACAATGTGCAGACAGTGAGAGACATTTTTCTCGTCCTGAAAACACCAAGCAGCTGACAGTGTGTGGAGTTAACATCCAACTTTATTTACATAGCACTTCTGCAGGGCCAAAATATATCACAATTTTAACTGCAACATCACAACTTGATATTAGTTTTTAATTATTGATTTCTTTAATGTATATTTTAAAGTTACAAAACGGTGCAGGCAAACTCGTTTTCTATGAAGTGCGTTTCTACACTGTGTCTGACCCATCCGTTTTCTTACCGCTTTTTCATTTTTGGGTCACGGGTCACTGGTGCCCATATCCAGCAATCACTGTGCGAGAGGCCGGGGACACCCTGGACACGTCTCCAGTCCATCACAGGGACACATGAATGAGACAAACAACCATTCACTCTCTCTCTCACACCTAGGGACAATTTAGAGTTACCAATCAGCCTAACATGCATGTTTTTAGTTTGTGGGATGACGATAAACGCTGATTCTGAACTTATATTATATAGTTGTATTTAGGCCTGTCACGATAACAATTTTTGCTGGGCGATTAATTGTCTGCGAAATTATTGCGATAAACGATAATATTGTTTCAAATTTGACAATAATTAGAAATGGTCAAATTTAAGAAGTAATGTTGGTTAAATTTTGCATGTATTACCTTTTTTGACCACTCAATGGCAGTATAAGACCATTTGAACTAAAGGATGGATAGTGAGGGAGCGAGCAGCGTGTCTCTTTAAGAACAATGGGAGGGAGGCCGCTTGACGTGACATGGGCTGTCTCCTTACTTTTTTTTGGTTCTCAAAATGGTGGATGCTCGGTGTGGTTTGAGCTCTTCAGCATTTTTCACACAAAGCTTTAAATAAAAAATCAGTAAACAAGTTCTCAACTTTTTTTTTGTAGAGAAAAACAACTTTTTGCTCAAAGGCACGGGTTTCAACTGTGAATTTTGAAGCTTTGACAAGACGGAGGTTTTTTTCCTCGAGGTCGGCCTGTTAGCTTAGCTTCTCAGCTGAGCTGCTTTTAACGATCCAAAAATACGATTTTAGACGGTTAAAATGGATTTTAAAGAAAAACGAGAAAGGGAGGGGTCAGTGAAAAGCACCGGAGTTGAGCTTTTTGTCATCCAGTGTATTCAGTAGAAAGAGAGAGACACGAAGAAACGATAAAGCCGATAAATGAAAATGAAGTCGATAATTTTCATTTATCATGCGATTAATTGATTTATTGTTTATCGCGACAGCCTAGTTGTATTTATAACAAAAATAAAACTCACAGCCTGCAGGATACATTGTGCTGTCAGCCCATGGGAACCCTCAGATGTAACACCTTTCTTTTCTTCTGTCCGTTTTGTTTTCTACTTCATTAGAAACATCCTTTAAGTGTTTATGGTCGTCCATCTGTGAAGAAGGATCCTGTCTGAGCGTGCTCGGGTTTTCAAAGACAAAGCAGAAATGTGTCAAGACACATGATGTGATTACGAAGAAAAAAACGGTTCTTCACTTCTGTGTGCAAGTGACGGGCCAGGAGGATGTAATGCTTCACTGATTTCTCACAAACTGCCCGAGTCTAACGTCGCTCTGCACGAGATTATGTAACTGCGAGGCCTTTCAGGTGATGCAACGGTTTGTAGAACTGTAACAAAATCCCTGCATCACAACATGTACATGAAGCAGTCCAGGGTTTCTGCTTTAGTATTACAAGCGCAGTGACCTGGCCTGCAGACTGGAAGTTGTTGCACCCTCCCCTCCACAGTCCTAGAACTGGGAATTCAGACACTTCAGCTTTCCTAAGCCACATCACATGGAGTGATAGGCCAACGTTAGGACATACATTCTGAACAGTTCTTGGCTTGAAGCTAAAAATCAACTTGGACACCCCCAACAGGTGCTCTCATTTCCTGCCATCAAAAGGAACAGAACATCTAAATTACAAATAGATTTTTTTTTTTTTTTTATGTAGGATCTTCTAGACAAGTAGTTTACCAAATGACAGTCATTCTTTATTTCCTCTTCCCTTTTGTACATTTTCTTGAAGATAAGGCCCCTTTTGGGCTTTTACTAAAATTGGCAGACATGTTTACTCCCCACTCCCTCCCGTCCAATCTTTGTTTATCCGTCTGTCCTTTCCTCCAGCTAAAGGGCATCCAGACAACAGCAGGGTTCACATGACATCACATAACCTCCAGTCTCTTTCCACCAAGATGAGATCAAACTGATCCCTGGGAGGGGGAGGGGGGGCTATAGCAATTAGGAGTGACAGCACACAGGACATTATAGGATAGTAACTGGATTTAAATAGTAACGACGCAGAGAAATTTATCATATTATTGGTTTTAAACATCAAAAAATAAAAACAGGTATGTACTTTTCACCTAATCTACCGTTGCCATGGAAACAAAGTATGAACGGAACAAAAATGGCGTTTTCTGTGAAAATGCAGTGTAACACTGATTGTTGAATGACTGCTAAAATTAGATGAAGATGAAAAAACAGTGTTTTAAAAGCTAAAATCAACATAATGCTATATCAAAGTAAAAAAAAAAGTAGCAATTGGCCAGCTAAAGATGCAAATTAATAAGCAGAAAAAGAAAAGCTAAAAGCAAATATTGGTAGCTAGATGCTAAAAGTAGCAAAACACCAGCTAATTACAGCAAAAGGATAATTAAAAGTTAAAAAAGATTAGCTACAAGCTAAAAGTAGCAAAAAGATGGCTATGAAGCTAAAAGTAGCAAACTGGTAGCTAAGAGTTAAAAGTAGCACAGAATGACAAACTAGAAGAATACTTTTTCATTCAACCTTTATTTATACAGCTTAATCCCATTGAGCCTCGGGGACTCATTTACTAGAGAGACCTGGGAATACGCTCGAGCAACTTTCAAACAGAACAATTAATGTGGAAGAACTGAAGGGATTTATGGCGTCTCTATAGATATAATATTTGTAGAGAGTGAAGTATAAAAGTTACAAAAACCACAAGTCAGAGTCTTATGAATGAGCTGAACGATTTGATATATGAATTTTTTTTTTTTTGTATACTGAAGTATTTAGATAGCAAATTTAAAATTTATATATATATATTTTTAATTAATTTATTTTTTTTATACAAACTATAGTATGTCTGTGTTTTTCCAATATAAAACAATACATTTATGGGTGCATAGATTACTGAAAGGAAAGAAATCTACTGTATAATTTAATACGCTAATTTTTTAAATAAACCAATTATTTTTGCAAAATGTTTTTAGCTTCTAGCTGTTTTTCCACAAACTGACTTTTCCTCAAACAGTAAAAACTGGTAAAATCTGCATCGTAAGAAAATATAGTCCCTGATTAATTAAACAAATGTTAAAAGTTGTTTAATATTCAGTAGGTATGACTTTCCCAGCCTCGATACGTTTATTTAGTTTTAGATCTGGGCTGATTTACAGCTTCACGACTCGGCACTTCTTTCAAAAACTCTGGTGTTGTCAATGTTGGATCATGTCCAGTCAATAAGAGCCATTTTTCACAAACGCTTGCCTTGCCTCGCTTTGCGTCTCGCAGTGCATTAAATGTTCATTTAATTAACTTTTGTTTGCTTTTATTGAACGGCTTTGTTCACAGAGTTTTCAAGAAATAATTAAAATTTAACGTTGGGTGGGAATGAGCATGCTTCAATTAAAAACATTTTCATCCACCTTTAAATTCAATCAACCCTAGGCAATGGGTTTATGTTTAAATCTGCCTGTCTTACCAAGACAATTTAAAATAAAGCTGTAAAAGATTAAAAAGCACAGGTTCTGTAGGCAGAATTAAAATCTATTGTTTGTATGGACTCCTTGTTGGCTTTTGAGGAGAGATGGACATAAGAGTGCAGACCCAACAAGGAGCTCGAGTCATCATTATAAAATAAAACAAAAAGCTGGTGCTGCAGAAAATAAAAGGGGAAAAATGAAGAAATTTGAGCAAAATGGAAGGAAACCCACCCAGGGGATGAAAGTGTGTCAGACTGCAGAAGACTGGGAGACCAAATGGACTGAGACTGACGAGAAGCTTGGAGACAGGTGGCTTAATGGGAACAAAGAACAGGTGAATGGGACAGGAGGAGACAAATCTGACTGGTTTAAAGTCTTGAGACTGGAAACACAGAAAGCAGTAAAACAAACTGGACATCACAGGGAACAAACATTAACAAGGAAACACAAAGAACAGCTTCATGAAAGTACTAAATCCATAAAACCATGAAACAAAAACAAAGAACCCAGGATCACGACACTCTTCTCTGCCCTGGGCGGTGGACACAATAAAAGCTGAATCAGAGACCTTTTTTTTTTTCACAGCTTTTTGTGTTTTCTAAACATTTGGACATAACGTTCCTCTTTTTAAGTCGAGCGTTCACAGACAGCTGTGCAATTTATCGTTCCTGCAAAGTGTTTTTTCCTCCATCACACACAATCGTCCGAGTTTATTTCATTTGCAGCATTTAAAAAGGAAACGGCAAACAGGCATGCACATAAAGCACTTGTCTCTGGTTTGCTTCATTCACGAGATGAAAGTAACGACAAACACTAACGTCTTATCTATGTGGAGGAATTAAAATATTGATCTGAATGCAGCTTTGTGCAATGTGCATAACTTTGTGTGTCATGATTGTTTGGAGAACACAGAACAAGATGAGGCACAGAGTTGTGAAGTATTCCTTAACAAAATGCAAGTCCCTGCAGTTTTTATTTATTAAGATCATTTTAAGTTGAGTTGAAACCATTTTTGACCAACTTAAAATATATAAATATGCAATTTCATGCAAGATGTGTTAATATAACACAGCTTCTACCACACCAAATATTAGCTCAATATCTGTAAAAATTACCTGCATAACAGCGATGTATTGTATTTTCCACCGTACATGTCGCACCGCCTTATAAGTTGCGTCAGGCCAGATATATCTAATAAAGTGGGGAAAAAAAACATAAATACGACACTTGGCCTTATAAGTCACATCTATTACGTATCGCCGCTGATGTGTCGCGTTTGTTATGTGTCACCGCTGACGACCCGGAAACGTGGGCCGATGTTGTGCCAAAAATCGATTGGCTGCCAAATGGTGACCGCGGGAGCGTGCACAGGAGGACTTTAACAAGAATTTAACCAGATTAACACTTAAAAACAATTATTTGTTTGCTCAAAATTATAACAAAGGTGTGTCTCAATTTAACTTTTACTTAATAAATGCACTTCAATGGTCAAATCAGCTGCATTTCACCGGGGCGGTGCAGTGAAATGAAGCTGGTTTGACGGTTGCTCCAGGCAAGCTGGACGAAGGTGTCAGTCTATGGCAACCCGATTGTGTCATTAATAGCCACTATTACATGACACAACGACATACCATACTCCTCAAGTGTCGACTAGCGGATGAAAATGATAGTGTTCAATATTTTCAATGTCAGAATGAATGAAAACGGTCAGTCACAAATTGGGTTATAAATATGGAGAAAAAACCATAAATAGGTCGCATTGGTGCGTAAGTCAGAGGGTATGCAAATTATGCAAAAAACTGCAACTTATAGGCTGGAAAATATGGTATGTGTTATTTGCAACTTTACAGTCATCCTGTTGTATCCATCTACAGTGTTTTATCAAAGATTCATCCTCTCTTATGTAATATTAACAGATGTAAAATGTATTTTCTATCAAGTTAACATTTCTGATGCTGATGAGTATCAGCATCTCCAAATCTGAGCCCATGGTCCTCAGTCTGAAAAGGGTGGACTGCTCTCTTCAGGTCGAGGGTGAGGGTCTGCTTCAAGAGGAGGAGTTCGTGGGTTCTGTTCTCGAGCAAGGGAAGAATGGAGTGTGAGATTGACAGATGGATTGCTGCAGTGTCAGCAGTATTGCGGGCTCTGTGCCGGTCCATTGTGGTGAAGAGGGAGCTGAGCTTTCAAGGCAAAGCTCTCTGTTTACCAGTTGGTCTACGTTCCTACCTTCAACTATGGTCATGAACTCTGGGTAGTGACTGAAATAATGAGATCGTGGATACAGGAGGTTGAAATGAGTTTCTTCTGCAGGGTAGCTGGACTCTCCTTTAGAGATAGGGTGAGGAGTTCAGTTATCCAGGAGAGACTCAGAGTAGAACCGATGCTCCTCCACATTGAGAGGAGCCAGGTGAGGTGGTTCGGGCATCTGGTAAGGATGCTTCCTGGGCATCTCCCTACGGAGGTGCTTCAGGCATGTCTGACTGGGAGGAGACCCCAGGGAAGACCCAGGACACGCTGGAGAGACTGTCTCTCGGTTGGTCTGGGAACACCTTGGAGTCCTCCTATAAGAGCTGGAAGAGGCTGTGGAAAGATGTCTGGACCTCCCTGCTCAAGCTGCTGCCCCCGAGACCTGAGTCCAGAACAAGTGGAAGATGATGGATAGAAGTTAACATTTCATCTTATTAAAGTGTAGACTGCTCATTTTGACATTAAAATTGTTCACATTTTGTTTTCTGTTCATGTTGCAACCTTACTAAATGCACGTGTTCATAGTTGGAGCAGCAATCTGAGCAACGGTGATTAATCTGCCTCGAGCCATACGCAGCAAGATGAACTACTAACGAACGTAAACAGAAATCTGACTCACCGGAGGACGGAGTGTTTCATAAGCTGCTGTTGTGTCATAGTGTTTGTTTGATTCTGTTGCTAAATGTTAACACACCAATTTATTCACTAATGAATCTCACTTTTAAAAAGATTCAATCTCTTCAAAAGGTTCAATAAAACAAAACAGTCCTGACATTTTCAGGTTTTCCTGTTCTGAAAGAAGTCAAAGCTTTTATCACAGAATGGCCACTGATATTCTAGTTACTTTCCTTTTTATTCAGTATTTTCTCTTCAGTGTTCCGCGTAATACACTTTGTGTCACATTTAGTAAGACTTAAACTTGAAATATGAAGCAGATAAAAAAAAAAGGTATATGCTAAATTTGTCCAATTTTGGAGGATGGCAGACAAAGTTTTTAATCTGGAACTTCAAAGTCGGCTCTTTTGTGTTTATAGTCTGAAAGGGATTCTGAGAAATTAAAACACTTTGCTGCAACTTCCAGAGGAGAGGAATAATGAATGTCTAATAATCGTAAATCCAAACGCAAACAGTGCAACCCGCTGCTTTAGCTCAGTATAGATGTAATTATTTCTTATAATTTCTTAGACTTATAACGTTCGTACAGTGGGTGACTTTTGGTTATGAATAGCAGTCACAGCGAAATGGCTTTTGGTCTTTGGGAAAGTGACTCAGTGTCAAGTTAGAGGCACTTGGTGGATAGATTGATTTTTAAAAGTTTTGTTTGCCCGCATGTGTGGAGCCAAGGACAAAGGAGGGTTATTCATGACTCTATATACAGGAGTCCCATCTTGTTCTCATTGTTCCCTCCCAGATTGGTTTTACGCTCTGTCTCGACCTTTCTTGTGTTTTTCTTGTTTCTTTGTTTCCTGTTATTGCTCCCTGAGGATTTATGGAGCTCTTGGTTCCTCGGCCGATTGCGTGGTCATTTGTGCCTGAACCCTCACATCTGCACAAAGTTTTGTAGTTTTCAAATATACACAAAACTTTTAAAATAAACCAGCCAAGCCTGTGCACGTTTAAACAATTATGAAGCAGGAAGATGAAGATGTTGCTGTAACCAGTCATTGTTTTTAATAAAAATGGACAAAACATTGCTGCCTTTTAATATTAATAATAATAACAATAATAATAATGTGTTGTCATCATTGTATGTTCCCATACAATGACGAAATTGGCTCTCTGCATTTAACCCATCGCACATGGGATACACCCAGGTGGAGCAGTGGGCAGCTATTGAAGGCACCCGGGGAGCAGTTGGGGATAGAGTGTCCTGCTCAGAGACATCACGAGATGTGCAATGACTGGGGATCGAACCTTTCAGGTTTCAGGTCCCGAGTCCGCTGCGCTGCCCCATCCAGCACATTATCATGGTCCGACCCAGCCCAGATTTGAGTCGGGCCAGGCTTTGGGCCCAGGTTAGATATGACAGCTCTAATACACGGTGCATTAAACAGCAGCCTGAACAAGAGTCTGCTGTGAGCAGATGAGTATGAATACCTCAGCTTATGGGTGTGAAATCAGCAAAAGGTATGAACTAATGTCAACAAAAATCATCACCTAAAGGAATTACCTGAAATGTATTTTTTGTTTTTAATTTGGAGAATGTCTCGTTCATTTACATGGAGGAGCGGTATTGGAATTTGTTTTGTAGCCATGTCACTAGGGGGCGATACTTCAACTTCCATCTTCCAGTTGTGTCTCTGGTTATATGTCTCAATCCAACCAGCTCACCATAAGCCACTATTTAGTTTTACTTATTTTTATTTTTAATTGAAAACGCTACTCTTTATTAATATTGTTTTAAGTGTTCAAGCTCAAGTCGTTGTTAAATACATGTATATTTAAGTTAAGCAAGTGTGCGATACTTTTTATAGATATAAAATTGAAAACTTAGCCAGAATTATTTTTTGTTGTTGTTTATCAGCTGCTGTAATTTCTAAAGATTAGAGTTGGATTATAGAAAAAAAAACACATATTTTCTGTATTCATATCCTGTAAATGTTAAAAATCTTTGAGGTTCAACTCATGTCGACCACCAGTCTGATCGCAGGCTCAGACATTCTGCAGAGCCTCTTAATGTTAGAGCTGCAAGCCTTTCAGAGAACACAATATGTGGACAGTCGGCCGTTGATTTGCAGCTCATTACCACTTCAGCAGAATGCTCGACAGGCGGGTGTTGCGGCACGTTTTCCTTCAGCTCTGATGCTCTTTGTGCGTTTTATCCGACGGCTCTGTAGGTGAGCTTCGACACCTTGTCCCTGTCTTTTTTCATCAGCCTATTAAATAAATGCACACAAACTCCTGCGCACATCATCTTCTTCCTATCTGTGCAGCCAAGTGATGCGTGTGTTTTGCTTTGGGTGTGTGTGTGAGTGTGTGTGCCTTTGACTTGACAGGGCGATTACAAGCATATTGTGTGAAATGGACAGCTTTATGCTCCCCTACACTATTGAAATAGAGTTCACTGAGTACTTTTATGTAAAAGAAAAAGAAAAGAGACAAATGATGAGATCACAGAGATGCACTAACACACAAATACACACCCACTCATACACAAAGAAGCAGGAGAAGCAGAGAAGCTGCAGGCTAGAAGTGCTACAGACAGTGAAGCCAAGGCTAATGGAACTGAGCTCGCTGGGACCGTGTGAGCAAAAACTGAAACTTGAAGAGGAGGCTGGTGAGACAGAACGAGTCAAGCATCTCCCAGAAGAACCCAGAGAGGTGCTATTCTTAACACCCGCTCCATAATAATCCCCCCCCCCCCCCATTCATACATCACTCCTCGGGCTGCTCACATTCACAACTTTGTTGTGAGGAATGCTGAAATCATGAAGGATTGTAGCCAAGTTAAACAGAACAAATGTTAAAAGTTGTCACACAAGTCAGTAATCCTTTAAGCCGAACAGAGTGACCCTGCAGCTGTGATCTACGGTGCGACTTGAGAGAAAGCGATCGCACCTCGAACGGTTTTCGTGCTCCAGTGGTTGGTGGGATGCTGGCAGAGGGCGAGCTGAAGGCTGTAAATTAGACGGTGCAGTATGGAAGAGGCCGCCCTGTGAACCCGCTCGTTCCTTCATCTTCATTTATAATGATCTGACATGACTTTTCTTTTTTTAGCTGACACATTAAAATGAATTCCCGAGGCTTCAGAATACTTTATTACATTTCTGTCAGAGCTTGTATTTCATTTGGCTCTTGTAGAGCGAGATATTAACAGGACGGCCACCGTGTCTGAATATATCACAAGAACACTGAGAGCATGGAGAGTTGGAAATAAGCTGCTAACTTAACGGCGTTCGTGTTTTCACAACTGGGAGGAAAGGTTAAGCTATAAAAAGCCACATAAAGAATTATAGGCCTAACATTCCTTAAAGGACTGTGCATTACTTTCCGCCTGTCATGTCAAGGTTTTAGACGAAAGTCATCTTAGATTGAGAAGGACAAACCATGTAAATGACTTTAAGATCTCACGAGATGGGATAGTGCTTAGAGTATGTTACGCATGACTCAGGTACTGACGCAACAAGTTTTAACAAATTTCAGCTGGTAGTTTGGAGAAAGAGGGTTTAGTTTTGATTGAGTTGACAAGCTGATAGTTGTACTGAGGCCAGAATGAAGAACGGAGTGCTTCGGTTAATAAAAGGACTGCAATCTCAAAAATGTCATGCCCTGCAAGTGTTTTTTTTATTATTGAGCTTTTACATTACTGTAATTGATCCATCCGTCCATCAATCCATCCATCCAGTCATCCATCCAGCCATCCAGCCATCCATCCAGCCATTAATCTGCTTTACTTTCTTTTCAGTGTAGGGTCACAGGGAGCTCGTGTTCATCTCCAGCTTTCATAGAGTGAGAGGCAGGAGAAACAATGAAGGGGTCACAAGTCCATCACCGGGACACTTAGAGACAAAAGAGACAAACAACTATTAATACTTTCACTCACACCTAGAGACAATTTAACAATTAGCCAAACATGTCCCTCCTCAGGCTGGGAGGCGATACTGCAAACTTCTTGTTGTGAGATGATTGCTCTAACATTTGCACTGTCCATCCATCCATCCATCCATCCCTCATCTTTTACTTGTTTCTTCATTTTTTGGGGGTCGTGTCCAGGTGTCACTGTGCAAGAAGTGGGGGACACCCTGGACCGGTCTCCAGTCCATCACAGGGACACATAGAGACAAACAACCATTCACTCTCTCACTCTCACCTAGAGACAATTTAGAGTCACCAATCAGCCTAACGTGCATGTTTTTGGTCTGTGGGAGGAAATCGGAGTACCTGGAGAAAACCCACACATGCACGGACAGAACACGCAAACTCCGCCCAGAAAGGTACCGAACTGGGTATTGAACCGGCGACCTTCTCGCTGAGAGGCAACAGCTCTACCAACTGAGCCACCCTGCTGCCTATACTTCCATTACTTTTACTTTGTAAAATACATTGTTATACAGAATAAATATCATAAAAGTCCTTCCAGAATCGACTGCACAGCTGCACCAGAAGTGCTACAGCTAGTTGCTGCTGCTGTTTTTTTGTGCTAATAACCACATAATTCCATGTAAATAACATTGTAGTGTGAAATTAATGGGACTGTGAAGGTTCATTAAATTACACTCATTAACTGTTATCAATATTTTGAGACCAAAGAAATTTTAAGACAACAACAGTCCATTATGGTCTTGAACCCGCTTGGACTAGTTTTGTTCAGAAATAAACCCAGGCTGTTTAAAAACGTACCTACAACATGTCAGATAATAATTATTCGTTAGCTTTCCACACAACCCCACTCTAAAATATCTGAATTACCAATAATAATTAAAAAACAATTACTTAAATTGTTTGACTCTTAAGGTTTCACTTCATATCAATGTTTTTGTTGCAAAGCATGATGGGTAGTGGCATCAAATGATTGGAGAACTTCCTTTAATCTTACATTCAAATGTATAAATGATATAAATGTAATTTGGTCTCAACATTAGTGGTCAAGACATTAGAGATGTAGATTTAAACTGCAGATCATGAAGGCGAGGCCGCTGACTTTTAATGTAAAACAAAAGAGAATCAAAAATGTTTATTATAATTACCTGACGTGATAATCAAAATAAACTTGTGCGCTGTGAAAAGTGAAAATATGCAGTAACAGATTACTGAGACGACTATTTATAGATATGTTAACACGGCCTCTCGTCTTTGGTGGTGGGAATAATAAAGCATAAATAAGGACTATACTTCATTTGATTTCTGTACTGTACCTTGATGATCAGTTCTTATTTAATGATCATTAATTAGCCAAACAGTTAATACTGTCATTTGGGTTTGACTCGCAGTAAGAGTTTATATTGAGCCTGCATGTTTAAGTGGCTGAACGAGAGTGAAGAACGGACTCGGAGGTACTCTGACCCTCACAGTGGTTCTGCTGAGACAGCACACCCTGCGGACGCTGACAAATTTCAAGGCGAGATGGGACGCGGTGAGAAAGATTAGGACAGGATTCAGGTGAGACGAACAAGCACTGTGGAAATGTTTCTACTCTATGTGCAGGTTAAAACAGAGCTGTGGCGTGAATGCTGGATCCAAAAATAATTTGTATATCGGTTCGGATTATTCTTACAGTTTTGATGGAGAAGTTTAAAACACATAGGAGGAGAATGCATTTTGTTCAGAGTCAGAGTCAGAGATTCTTTATTGTCATTCGCACCTCATGTGGTACATGTG
>NC_056509.1:44689443-44702834 GCF_014905685.2 Nematolebias whitei
AGTCTGTTCGATCAAAACAATCTCTCAGTATGGGGCCACTGTCCTGGATTCCCGAGGGCCCCCACAATAAAAAACGGGAGGGCGATATGCACACAGCTCTTGGGAGCACATTTGTCCTCTGTTTGACAGGAGGCGAACTGGGAAGCAGGTGATGGAGTGTGTCTCATCATTCAACAGCTGTGGACACTTATTCACACACACACACACACAACATACACAACTAAATCCAGGCATCCAATGCTGAGGTCAGATTAGATCAAGCGCTCATTGACACAACCAGCCGCTTTACATCTGGCACTGTTTATGTGTGCATGCGTATGTGTGTGTGTATGTGTGAATGCAGAGGCAGGAGTATTTGAACCTGCTGTGCCGTGCTTAGCCTCTGGGTATGGTCCATGCCAGTCAGGGTTAGACAGTGAGGGAGAGCTGGAGAGACGTGGTCGCCTGGACAAGTCGGCCACCACCTGGGGACACACACACACGCAGGGATTAAACAAGAACGAGAAGCCATTAACAGCGTTTTTGTGCTTTTTGCCAATAGATAACAATGTAGAATTAATTCAACCTTTATTTAAACAGGTTAGTCCCATTGAGCCACGAGGACTCATTTACAAGAGAGACCTGGATTTTAACAGTGATGACAACAATGACAACAACAGACAATCACAAATGATGCATATAAATGGTTTTTTTTTTTTACAATTGAAAACAAAATGATAATTAAAGGGATAATTAAAAGGAAACATAGCGAAAAAAACAGCTAGATTACGAGGCGGTGCAGAAAACAAAAAACAGGAACGTCCGCGTTGGTTTTTGGTTAATCTCATTGAGTCACGAGGACTCATTTTCAACAGAGACCTGCTTTAGACGAACCACAGATGAGGTACACACAACAATAAACAGCCATAAAATGCATATAAAATAAAAAGTAAATAAAGTAGTAGTGATTTAAAACAAAATAAAATCAAGGATGCGTGAAAGAAGTGGAGTGTGCTCTATTCACATAAGGAGAGCTGTTGGTCAGGCTACTTCTTGTTGTGCCGTGCTCTCTAAAATAGTTGTTGAATCAAGCTTTTACTTATGTAGGTAAATGGAGATGTTTAACAACCCGTTAAAATATACCAGAATGCAGGAAATGGCATCTACTTTATTCAAAATCTTCTGAGGGAGGACCCTCAGACACCCACCCCCCAAACACCAGTGTCCCCCTCACACACACATTACAAATGCTTCTGACGTCGGTGCTTGATCAACATTTCTTTAACTATGAACAGTTTATTTATCTAAAGCAAAGAACTAGTGAATTATACCCTTTAGCTTTTCTACTCGCACAGCAAATAACCATAAACTCTAGTAAGTGTGAGCAAATATACCGTGGTTCCATGGTATCGAAACAAATTAAAATTGTTTGCTTTTCTTTAAAAACACAAATGGGTTACTAATATTTGAGCTTCCTTATAATGTCACATATTACTTAATGATGATTTATTTTATAAGTAACTAAAGTGAGTAAAATTCTATTCTTATAGTATCTTTCAAGATAAAAATCACCAAAACACAATTACTTAAGATACGAGGTAAAACGAGCAAAAATATTAAAAGCCTATAAAACCAGAAACAATGTGTACTGCATTAGAATAATACTAAATACATTATCAACTTTAATTCACAAATATACAGTAAGCAAAGAGACTGAGAAATGTCAAGTTCACTTGTTATCAGCTTTTTCAACTAATTTGTGAAGAGTTTTTATAATTCTGATATATAAATATATAAAGATCAAGGTTTAACTTTAATCTAATCACAAATGTTGAGAATTATTTTTCAAGTTCAAGTCAACACTGCTCCTCTGTGTTTTGGGGTTCCACAGGGCTCTATTTTAGGTCCCCTGCTTTTCTCCCTTTACCTGCTTCCATTGGGATCAATCCTTAGAAAGCATGGGATCTTTTTTCATTGTTACGCTGACGACAGTCAGATATATATGCCACTTAAAAAGAAAGATGCCCCCTCAATTAGGCCACTTCTGTTGTGTCTTGAAGACATCAAAGCCTGGATGTCTTTAAACTTCTTAAATTTCAATGAAAAGAAAACAGAAGTGATGGTGTTTGGTCCTAGTGGCTCTTGTGAACCTTGCCCTGTTGATCTGGGCCCTCTGGCACCACATGTAAAGAAAACTATTTCTAACTTGGGTTTTAAAATGGACAGTGATTTTAAATTAGAGTCCCAGATTGGAGCGGTGGTCAAGACCAGTTTTTATCACCTCAGACAGCTGGCTAAGGTAAAGACCATCCTTACAAAACAGCAGCTGGAAACAGTAATCCATGCCTTCGTCACCTCTCGGCTGGATTACTGTAACGCTCTTTACCTTGGAGTCAGCCAGTCCTCCCTCAGACGCCTCCAGTTGGTCCAGAATGCTGCTGCTCAACTTCTAACTGGAGTTCAAAAAAGGGAGCACATCACCCCCACTCTTGCTTCACTCCACTGGCTGCCTGTTCATTTTAGAGTTCATTTTAAGATTCTTTTATTTGTTTTTAAAAGTTTAAATGGTCTTGCTCCATCCTACCTCTCTGAGCTGCTTCACCCATACTCTCCTGCTCGGTGCCTCAGATCAGCTGATCAGCTGCTCCTGGAGGTGCCGAGGTCTAAGCGGAGGCTCAGAGGGGACAGAGCTTTTTCTGTTGCTGCTCCAAGACTGTGGAATGATCTCCCTCTTCCCATCAGACGAGCCCCTTCACTGTCCAGTTTTAAAACTCTTTTAAAAACACATTTTTACTCCCTGGCTTTTAGCACACACTGAATTTACTCTGCACTGTTTTTATTATTTTTATTGATCTTAATGTTTTAACAACTGTTTTTATGTGTTTAAATGTTCTTGATTTTATATGTACAGCACTTTGTGGCAGCTGTGGTTGTTTTAAAGGGCTTTATAAATAAAGTATTATTATTATTATTATTATTACTTTATTGTTATTTATTTTAAATATAATCCAAAGTTAACTGTCTTTTATTTATTTTACATTTTGCTTATCTTTCTAAAGTTGTTGCGCTTGTTTTACATCTTTTTTAACGTTCTGTAGTTTGTTAAACAACATTAAGAGTCTGACACGCTGATGTTAGTAGTTAATTAGGTCGTTGTTAGCCATAGTACCAAACCTACAGCATGTTTCACCTGCTAACGTGCTAACTCTTGTAGCTTGTTGCAAACGTTAATTTCACATTTACCTTGAAAATAAGAGTTGTTCCTCTTGTAGACAAGCCATGACTGACTGGGTTAGCTTATATTAGAAGTCCGTCCTAATGTTGGGTCATTATTTGGTTAGTTGGTCGATGTCTGCCTAAAACATTTGACCGTAGAGACGACGAGAACATAAACTGTACAGACATCAGCCAAAACAGGAAAGCAAGCTGAATGAGATCACATTATCACATTAGGCTGAGAGTGGATTAGAGAGGGAGCCGTTGTGGCTTTGGGTCTGTGGTGCTGGTGACTCATCTGACCTGATTCTCAGCAGCAGCAGCAGCAGCAGAGAAGCACAAGAAAACTCCGATCCATCACCTGTCAGTGCATGTGGAAGGTTTAGTAATCATTCATGCGTTCATGTTGTTTATCTGCAGTGCTCTATCAAACTGCTCCATGATTCTTCATTACATTTAAATCTGATATTAGGTCTGGGACTGGAATTAAATTGGAAGAAAATAATGCGTCGTGCTGTAATTCACTGTTGCACCAATATTTAACATAAGTAGGTCACAACATGTAGACAGAGAGCTGTTTAGTATCTGTTGCATTTAATTTCAGTTTAAGCTACAACTCTATTTGTTAGCGTAAGCAAATCTTTAATTGAATTTATTAATTTCCTTCTCATATCGTATACAACAAAAAAAATAACTATACTGACTTTTGAAACAAAACAGTTGAAAAAGGAGTATGAAGTCAATCTCGTGTCAAAATCAAAACTCGCATAGAAATGTTTAAAACAAAACAAAAAACTGACTCTGTAATTCATTTTACAGATATTTAAGACTTTATTTTTAATCCATAATTAGCTTAACTCAAGTCCAGGTCGTTTCGATTTAAACCGTTTTGGCTCCTAGAGCTGCAACACGTTAATATTTCACATCTAACTTGATGACTGTCAGATATAAATAACTCTTATAAGTTATATTGTTCCCTTCCTAATTAAACTCATTATTCAGTTGAAATAAGAATGTTTAAGTTAACATGAAAAATATTTTTATTATTTTTAAGTGCACATTCAGGATTGTTTCACAGTTCTGATGAAATGCTTGTACACACAATGTAATGGTAAATGGACTGTACTTATATAGCACCTTTCTATCTTATTTCAAGATACTCAGAGCGCTTTACTCTACAATCTGTGCCTCATTTACCCATTCATACAGCTCTATACTAGATCTCTACAAAGCTAAGTGAACAAATCATTCTAAAGAGACTAACCAGAGCTTTATCACATCCATACACCGATGGGACACACATCGGAGGCAACGAGGGGTTCAGTGTCTTGCCCAGGGACACTTCAGTATGTGACTGCTGGTGGATTCGAACCCCCAACTCTCGCATTGGAGGGCGACTGCTCTAACCACTCAGCCACAGCCGCCCCAATGTCTGGACTGTAGATTTTAATACTTAAAAAATAGATATTTATCATTTACAACAGGTAAAAAAAATCCATGTTACTAATTAAGTTAAAATCCAAATCTTTTTTCCTGAAAACCACCAATAAAAGAAAAGCAATTGGTCTCGTATAAAAAGACAACAGCTATATTCATTTCATATATATATATATTTATATATATATATATATATCAGGTGCCAGTGAACAAGGAAAAAAATATTATTGTGATGGTCGCATTATTTCTTCAGATTTCCCAGGTTTAACAACACTTTGATTTGAAAATCACTGCCAATTCCTGGTTGTCAAAACTCGTCGTTTCCATGCACACGTGCCAAAGCCCTCCCTGTCATGCGGTAAAGCAACCTTGCAGATTTTGCTCCACTGAATAAAATGTGTTTTTGGTTGAAAAAGCATCCCACAGAGGGAGGGCTATAATCAGACTGATGTGATTTTCTGCTTAAAGGGCTGGAACTGAAACAAAGTTTTTGGTTGTGGTTTAAATACAGACTCTAGTGTTCCAGAGTAACACATAATTGTTCTTTCTGTGATACTTTTAATCATCAGTCTAAATATTTATATTGAGATGGCTGAGTTGGTGGCTCAGTTGGTTGCCTCTCGGCAAGAAGGTTGCCGGTTCAAATCCCAGCCCGGGAGCTTTCTGGGTGGAGTTTGCATGTTCTCTCAGTCAATGCGTGGGTTTTCTCTGTGTACTCCGGTTTCCTCCCACAGAATAAAAACAAGCATGTTAGACTGATTCTTCTTCTTCTGAGGTGAGAGAGTGAATGGTTGTCTTGTTTGTCTCTATGTGTCCCTGTGATGGACTGGAGACCTGTCCAGGGTGTCCCCCACCTCTCGCACAGTGACTGCTGGATATGGGCACCAGTGACCCCCGCAACTCGAATAGGAAGAAGTGGGTCAAGATGATGGATGGATGGATGGATGGATGGATGGATGGATGGATGGATGGATGGATGGATGGATGGATGGATGGATGGAAGGATGGATGGATGGATGGATGGATGGATGGATGAGTTGGCAGGCTGATATCATAACTGATGATGGAACAAAACTTTTTCTCATGTCTGTTTTGAATTTTAAACTCTTATAGAACCCTAATTCTGAAATAAAAACAAAACACAATGATTTTCTAATTTCATAAACCCATATTGTCTTCATCATGAAACAGTAAACAAATCACATATTCAATCCAAGAGCTTATAGATTTTTGGGGTAAAACAAACAAACAACAACAAAAAAAAACAATAAATTTGAATTTGATGAAAGCAACACATCTTTTAAAAATGCTGGGACAGGGACAACAATAGACATTTCCACAAACTGTTAAGTCTGTAAACACAGATTACTGTGTCATCCACAAATGCTGGTTAAAGCTCTATCATGCAAGGAAGAAAGCCCTCTGTGTGCACCATCCAGAAATGCTGCAGTCTTCTCCGCTCCTTTAAATTAGACTGAAGCAAAGTGGAAAACTGTTCTGTGGTCAGACCAATGCAGATTAGTAATTCTTTTTGAAAACTATGAATGCCACCTCCTCCAAGAGGAGAGAGACCACTCAGACAGTTCACAGACCTGCTTCTCTGATGGTATGGGGGTGCATTAGTACCTTTGGTATGAACAGCTTACTAAAAAAGGAAAGCAAATCACTTTATACATGTAGTATGTAAATAAATATACATTAATTCAGCATAAAATCCAGCATGGCCAGGACTTGAACAGTTTATGATCCAACATAAAATAAGAATGGGACAACAGCTCTCTAAAGACTCCATCACCTGGTCTCCTCAGTTCCTAGATGTTGTTAAAAGAGGGGACGCTTCACAGTGAGAAATATGACCTTGTTCCAACTTTTTCAGATATAAAGCTGCCAAAGAAATTAAATTACCTTTATTTATTTGTTTGCTTTTTAATGGCACATTGTTTAAGTTTCACAGTTTGTTTTGTATTCCATTGTAATTAAAATATGGGTTTATATGATGTGGAGATCATTGCATTGTTTTATTTTATTTATTTATTTTGCGCAGCCTTCCAAATTGTCTTGAACAGACTTGACGCTTTTCCGTCTTTCTGCTTTAATGCAACACAACAAAACAACAAAAGGTCGTTTTAACTTCAGGGGCCCGGAGCCCTACACGTGCACCATTGCCTCAAATAAAACTGGTTTTCTTCATTCTCCCTAATGAATCATTTTTGGATGTATATAAAATGTGTCCAGGAAGACGACCGATAGTCTATACAAATTAAAATTTATTAATGACTCGTTAACTTCTATCTTAATTTTCTAGTGATAGTGTTCCAGCTAAGGCAGACAGAAGTTTGAAAAACAATTATTTTAATTAGGGGGAGCTTTAATTGGTCATAATCTCTCAAAGTAGTGTAATTATCTTCTCTCTACACTGCCTTCTGTTCCTTTAGTCAGTTAGCTTTCACCTGACTGGCAACCTACCCCCCCCCCCCCCCCCATCGCTTCTTTACCTCGGCCGCTGCTTTCTGAGCATGTGCGTCACTGGCTGAAGGAAAACTACAGCGTCTGAATTAGAAAAATTGTCAGCCACTTATCTCGCTCTGACTTTTTCCTCCCCACTGTTCTTTCACCTGTTCTTCCTCTCACCTTGTTCGTTCTTTTCCCTTTGTGCAGCGGTGACTCTGTCTAGTTGCCATGGAAACCCTTACGATAAGCCTTGCCAATCAGACTCTTGTGTGTACGCGGGCGCGTTTGTTTGTGCGTGTTGGTAAAAAAAAGTGTGTTTTTATGTTTAAATCCCCCTCCTCACCTGTCTGTGCAGTGTGTAATTAGAGTCCTCCCACTCGTTTCTAAATATATTCACACGTTCATCACACACCCGTGGTAGCTTTAGCTTCTGTAGCTGAAAACAAACTCAACGTTTCAAACTTCACCATCTTGCTTCTGACTCCTGAGGGATTTTTTTCTGCACTACGCGACTTATCTGCTGGAGGGAACAGACACAGCCCGACTTCTAATGTCATGAAAACCCTTAGAAACCCCCACAACAAG
Organism: Nematolebias whitei; assembly: GCF_014905685.2. Taxonomy (NCBI): domain Eukaryota; kingdom Metazoa; phylum Chordata; class Actinopteri; order Cyprinodontiformes; family Rivulidae; genus Nematolebias; species Nematolebias whitei. Next base: position 44,697,112 of record NC_056509.1, read on the forward strand.
TCTGCAGCCGCTGCATCATACAGCCGAAGCTGTCAGACAACTGGAACAAGCTGCTGCTGCGACGTTGGGTTTATTATTTATTTTTTTAACCATTTGGGAACTGAGTGTGAATTAAAGCTGCCAATAAATTTAATTTACAAAACAAATTTATTATTGTGATAGGTATCCTGATGCATGCCCAATAATCCAGGTAGAAAAATCTAAAAAAGTTAAGTCAGGTCCTCTGGACAGATTCTTCTTGTTGAAGCGTTTCGTCTTTTATCCTAAAGACTTTGTCAGTCTGAGGAGCTGCAACAAACTCAGTCTTATAAATAGCACCTTCTCATACTGGATCAACCATTTTGCTGCTGACGGCCAAAACTAGATGTTCACATGCCACAGGAGGACCATCAACTTACTGACTGATCACTAGTGACCTGATGGCCGCTTGTTATTCACAGAAGGCTGAGTGATATTAGCAATAACAGCATTGTAAGAGGGGGACAGTTGGACACTGAGGCCTCCACCCCTGTTTAATGATGGACGGTTTCTCTTCACAAAGATGTCTTCCTTCACTCCTCTCAAACCAGTGTACCTCTCTATCCAGGATGTGGACATCTTCATCTCTGAAGGAGTGACCTCTGGTCTGGAGATGAGTGTAGACCGCAGAGTCCTGGCCTGATGATGCTGATCTTATGTGGTGGTCCATCCTTTTGGCCAGCGGCTGTTTAGTTTCCTTGATGTATGACTGATCACAGCCCTTCTGACACTGAACAGCATACACAACATTACTCTTACAATGCTGTTATTGCTAGTATCACACAGCCCTCTGAATAGCAAGTGGTCATCGGGGCACCAACAATCGGTCGTTAGGCTGATGGTCCTCCTTTGGCATGTGAACAGCTAGTTTTGGCTGTCGCCAGCAAACTGGTTGATCAACTAGGAGGAGGCGCTATTTATAAGACTGAGTTCAATACAGCTCCTCTGACTGACAAAGTCTTTTGGATTAAAGACGAAACATTTCAACAAGAAGAATCCGTCCAGAGGAACTGACAACTTTTTTACATATTGTGATAGGTGTTTTGATTACAAATCCTACCGTGGTTTTTAATTATTTATTAAGGTAATATAATTATCGTCCACCACTTTGAAATGAGGCAAACCCTGACATTTAACATGCATCACTTCAAGGAATGCTCGGTCTTTATTTGATCAATGGAAACAACCTTTTTTCGATCTAGCTTGAATAAACATTATTTTAACGCCTAGCGTTTCATTTCCTCCATATAAAATCAGCACTCGGATTTGTATTTCTCTCCTGTCTGTGTTCATCTGCTTCAAAAATAGGCAGCGAAGGAAAACACCATTAGCTTCATGTACTTTATGCAAACCCAGACGCTCGTGCAGACAGGACATGTCTGTGTGTCTAAAGCGTTGTCCTCCATCCCAGCAGATCAGAGTCAACGCTGTCAGCCTCGATCTGCCTCTAAACTCAACACACGGGGCCACGATGCTGCAATTAGCTGAGAAACCCAGTCCATCAGAACACAAACACCCCCCTCTTTCACCAAACACATCAAGATTACAGCTAGGGATGCACAATATTATCAGCATGGTATCGGTATCGGACGATATTGCTGATAAAGTTAAATATTAGATCCTTTTGTGGCATCTGCATTTGGTAGCAGGCCAAATTGACAAAGACGTGCAGAATAATGTAGTATTTTAATTTCACAGCAGAGACAGCTATGTAGTCTCTGTAAGTAGGCCTAGGGGGAATATCGGTATCGGTATCAGTTATAGGCCAAATAGGTTTTAACATATCAGCATATCGGACAAAATTCCAATATCGTGCATCCCTATTTACAGCAGAGATCGTCTGTTTTTACGTGCAACTTATTATTCAACATTTTTAATTTATCGATAAACTGACTGATTTCTAAGGTATTTACTTCAAAATAAGAGTACGGAGGGGAAAAAAAAGCTTTTATGGCCCTAAAATCCAAAAGCTTATTAAATTATTTGTGAAAACAAGTCAGCTTTTCGTTGCTTAGTTCAGACTGAAATGTTTTTAAACTTGCAGTTAATTAAAGTTGGAGGTCATCTTGAAATGAATGGAAAAAAAAATGATGAAAAAAAAATTTATGAATAAAAAAAAAAAGTCAGGTCTCTTTTGTAAATGAGTCCTCGAGACTCAATGGGGTTTACTTGTCTAAATAAAGGTTGAATGAATCTAACTGGTTTTGCGTTCAGACACAGCGCGGAGCGTTACATTCACATTTCTGCTTAACTTTCTTTATCGAGTGTTTGATGATGTTTTCTGTCCGCTGTTCACTACTGAGGGTTATCACACGTTCCTGTCGTTCCCTCACAGGCAACACCCCTGCACATAGACCGAACGGTAACATTTGCAATAAACGTGCAAAGATTTAAAATACAGTTTACGTTTGACCTTCACCTGCAGTCAAGATGGAACAAATGAACCGACTGACAAACTGTTTCAGATTTTTCCAGACTTCAATGAAGCAGCGCGTGGCCCACTGCATGCTGGGAGGACTTTTGGGAAAACATAAAAGGCCGACTAGCAGACCAAAGAGATTACAGGCTTTCTGTGTGTATGTGTGTGTGTGTGTGTGTGTGTGTGTGTGTGTGTGTGTGTGTGTGTAGATCCTGTGAGAGGGGAATGAAATGCAGAGGAGTTGATTGAAACAAAGCTCATTCCCTTTTCTTCTCTATGAACCGCTGCGTGGACCTCCAGAGAGCGACCCGTTTTATCTGCAAAAACACGAGGAAGTTGTTCCTGCTCTGTTCTGAGATCTGCCGAGACAGGGAGGACGAGGGTGTGAGGGTCGAGGGGGAGGCTGGTGAGAGGAGGGAGGAAGAGCAGTCACTTCAGCTGGTCCCATCTGAAACACGTCAAGAAGACGAGATGTTAAAGTGTGTGCATGTCTGTGCGGTTCTTCACCAAAGGAGAATTTTATCGAGGATTAAGAAGCTTAAATGAAAAGAAATGTTTCTAAAAATTTAAAGGGATAGTCTGGTCATTTTTGAAGAGACGTTCTTTCAAATTTAAAAACATGTCAAAGTGAAAACGCGTTAAATAATTTGGAACGTCTGCACTTTTGAATGACAGTTTGTTGCTGTTTTCTCTACTGAACAACGTGGATGTGTGAATGAACGTGTTCTAAACACAGATTAACCGTGTTTACGCCGATGGCGTTGAGGCTGCTGAATCTATCAGTCCACCGGGACTTCAGTAAACTTTTGCACTTACTGGCTGCTGATCCGGTGGACTGAAACGTGCACAACCTCAGCACCATCTGTATTAACCTAGGCTGTGTTTGAAATGCTCACTCACTCACTACATCATGGTCCTTATATAGTCAACTACCTGTAGCTATAGGAACCTTCAGTACATTATAATTAACTAGAGAAATTGCATTTCCTACGGTAATGCAGTGTGAATGCTTCTTGCAGAATAACTAGCTGAAATCAGCTAAAATTACCTTAAAAAACATGCTGAAATGTAGCTGAAATTGAAGAACCTGTCCAAGTTAGCAGAAGAAAAGAGAAAGAACACATATTTTGCTGAAGTAGGTTTAAATAAGCAGGAATGAACACAAAAATTAGGAAATTAGCTTAAAAAAGCAGAAATAAGCAAAAATAGCTGAAAAGTATCTGAAAGGGCAGAAAGAAGCTTAAACTACAAGAAGGAAGTGGAAGGAGCTGAAATTAGCTAAAACAAAATGTGGAGTTAGCTGAAAAAGCTAAATTTGGCACAAAAAGAGCTCAATGGTAGCTGAAATAGCAGAATAAGCTGAAAGGAGCATAACAAGCTGCAATTAGCTAAAGAAGCTGAACCAGAACAAAAAGTGAAAGGAGCAGTAAAAAGTTGTAAACAGATCTAAAGATGTGAAATGAGTTCAGTTCATTTTCTATGAGGAGAAAAAATGGCAGAAAAGGCTAAATATTTCAAAAAGCTAAAGTTGCACCCAAACCAGAAGTCATAGCAGGATATTCCTGAAAGAGCTGAACGTTTTGATTTATGAATTGTTAAAAAAGCTGTCATGCAAAAGTGCAGAGATTTGATATTAGCTAATTTAGCATTCTCTCCCACTGGTATGTTGTTTTTGTTGTAAAAGTCAGCAAAACAAACAAACAAACAAACAAACAAACAAAAAACGCGGTCCCTGACTCGGTTAGCATTAGCCTAGCCTGGCCTCGATAACTATTTGATTGCTTAAAGACCATCCCTTCCTGAGAAGTTTATATTTCCTTGTGAAAGTTCACACTGGATTGTTTTTTTTTTTTCCGGAACTTTAAAATCTGTGAGTGCTGCAGTTCATCGGCTGCAGGAAGGCGGTGATTTGTGCACGTTTGCGAGCCAGATTATCAGAAAGTGTTGCAGCACTGGATCTGATGTGCTCCGCAGTTGTTAAATGATGCATGCTATAAGATGTTACGATGAACATCAAGGCTGTTGGGTTCCATCCACGCCTCATTATTTTAGTCCAACTCCTAAAATATTCTGCTCCATGATGAGCGATGATATTTTAATAATAAGAAGCTGGGGCACTGAAAAGAGTGGCAGGAGAAAACAAAGAATCTGACAGTCTACACTTATGTCGGCAGTTCAGAGTTCTTCTTTTTTTACTTTTATGATCATAGTTTAGTTTGTTAGCTTGAGAACGCTTAGTAGATAACACAAAAACAAACAGCACATCTGAGAAATGCATGTTTTTTTATTTGTAGTGGACGCGTTTTATCTGGTTCCACCATTAGATGGAATCCAGTTTTCCAGTGGGGCCAATTAAACAACCAGTGTGCAGGATTCTAGGACATCTAGCTGCATTAATTGAATTTCTCCACACACAGAATAACCCAAAGATAAAGTGGAAGGCATGAAGGATTCATAAACACACATTGTGCACTAATAGAATCAAAGTTAGGATTGTTATATTGCATTTTATCCCTAAACTTTAAAGAATCCCACATTCTGCAAATGCAGCGACCCAGAGTTTTGTGAACTTTAAGCACACTTGTTTTTGTGTCTCTGTTACTAAAATAACTCACGAAACCGTCAGGAAATACCCACTGGATGTCCAATGGCAATAACTTTGTTGACTCTACTGATCTTGAGCTAAAATCAAGCGTGTTAGGAGCTGAGGCTGGTCATGTTGGTCTATTAGCGAAATATCCCATGAACTAGTTGACAGATTAAATGAAACTTTCAAAAAATAATCATCCGATGTTCATCTACATCTGACTAACTATTGCAGTCGACTCAATTCAAAATGGTTGCCTTTTCCAACTAACTCTGGTAAAACGTAAAAATTTCTAAAATTCAGTTGGTTGTACAAATATTGTGCTAAAATTTAATGTAGTAATATCTGAGGCTCAACCTCAACACACTGAGCGTTGCGTCTCACGGTGTCTCACGGTGTCACATGGTGTCTCACGGTGTCTCACGGTGTCTCATGGTGTCTCACGGTGTCACATGGTGTCTCACGGTGTCTCACGGTGTCACACGGTGTCACACGGTGTCTCACGGTGTCACACGTGTCACACGGTGTCACACAGTGTCTCACGGTGTCTCACGGTGTCACACGGTGTCACACGGTGTCACACGGTGTCTCACGATGTCTCACGGTGTCTCACGGTGTCACACGGTGTCACACGGTGTCACATGGTGTCTCACGGTGTCACACGGTGTCACATGGTGTCTCACGGTGTCTCACGGTGTC
>NC_056509.1:44702844-44726923 GCF_014905685.2 Nematolebias whitei
CGGTATCACATGGTGTCTCACGGTGTCACACGGTGTCTCACGGTGTCTCACGGTGTCACACGGTGTCACACAGGATCATTCATCGTAACGTAATTTTCCAGGTTTGACCAAAACGGCTACAACTCTGTCGTTTCTCAACATACGATGATCTTCATCTGAAACTCTGGCATGAAAGATATCAACATTTTATTTTAAATTTTAAGCCACTTGTCACAGATTAGAATATGGGATTCCAGATGTGCTGGTTTGGTTGTTCATAGTATTGTTTCTCTACACTTGCTGGATTTATTTGGACAAATCAAGATGATTAGCAACATTGTAAAGATTACTCTAACAAGGTTGATTCTTGTTGGTTGAAACGTTTCGTCATGTTTCCAAAAGACTTCTTCAGTCTGAGACCTTAGATCTCATTCTTCTAAACAGCACCTCCTCCTCGTGGATCAACCAGTTTGCTGCTGACAGTCAGAACCAGCTATTCACGTGCAAAAGGAGGACCGTCAACCTACATCAGCCATTGTAAAGATTACATTGAAAAGCCCTTGAACTTTTAGATACTGCATGGGAATTTATCGAGTAATTGAAATTTTAAAAGGTTCATAAATTGGATGAAATAGGAGGTATTTATTTATTTATTTATTTATATTTGTAAAAAACACTTGTCACAATCTGTGTGTTTTAGTCACTTATTGATTCTTTCTTCTTAATGATTACTATGTTATATTTTCTGTCTTGGGACCTTCCATAACTTGGGACATTTCATCCATCCATCCATCCATCCATCCATCCATCCATCCATCCATCCATCCGTCTGTCCATCCATCCGTCCATCCATCCATCCATCCATCCATCCATCCATCCATCCATCCATCCATCCATCCATCCATCCATCCATTATCTTTACCTGCTTCTTCCTTTCCAGGTCGTGGGGGGGTCACTGGTGCCCATATCCATCAGTCACTGTGTGAGAGGCAGGGGACACCCATGACAGGTCTCCAGTCCATCACAGGGACACAGAGACAAATGAGACAAACAACCATTCTCTCTCTCACCTAGAGACATTTTAGAGTTACCAATCAGCCTAACATGCATGTTTTTGATCTGTGGGAAGAAACTGGAGTACGCGGAGAAAACCTACGCATGCACAGAGAAAACATGCAAACTCCACCCAGAAGACCCCCGGCTGTGATTTGAACTTGCGACCTTCTCGCTATGAGGTGGCAGGTCTACCAACTGTGCCACCGTGCCGCTGTCTTGGAACCTTTATGTTTTTCTTCTGTTCCTTGTGTTATACCTGTTGCCTGTTCAGTTCTCGTTCAGTTCCCTGCTCTGGCTCCGCCCACTCTCACCTGATCCTCGTCTCTTCCCTGGTGTTCCCCCTCGTTAGTGTTCCTTTATATTCTGTGCCTTTCTGTTAGCTCCTCACTTCTGCATTTTGCTGTTCTGCCAGCCAGTCTTGTGTTTTTCATTGAGAGATTTAGTAAGTAGTTTGCTGCCACGAGTGACTTTATTTATTTGTTCATAAGTTAGTTGCCTTTTTATGTTTGACTTTTGAGTCCTGTCTGGACCTTGGGCTCACCAAGAAATCAGAAACCATGTCATTAACGAGGTGGCCGTCTTCTAAAGAAGCACTCTTTATTTGAAACGGCTCCATGAGCTGAAGAGATTCCAAATCTGATGAATACTTTCATTTAATATGAACTAATTTTAAAGAATATGCAAGATGTGCAGGATTTTACATTTCAGAACATAACTGACTCTCCAGATGACAACAGCACGAGTAAACACACAAAAACATAAATAACGACATACTGTCAGACCTGCCTGCTGAGAATCAAAGCTGGATGTGTAACCCTGACATCCTCTAACTACATCTGAACCTCGACAGCACCGCAGCTGTCGGCACCGCTCATCCTGCCGGTGTGTCTCTGCTAAAGGCTTTAAATCAAACAAAAGACAACATATCCTCATTATAAGCCGTGTACTTTTTGTTCTCTCTGCCAAGCTTCACATTTCGCTCTGCTCAGTGCAACAGCGTTAAACAAAATGATGACGCGTCATGTTGGATTATGAGACATTTTGGTGCCATCTGAATAAACACCAGGCTGCAATCATCACAAGATCATTTTTAGAACATTAGCATATTGATCTCCTCTCAGCACATTGTTCACGTTCTGCTCTCCTCTCACCGCGGCTGGATCTCCAGAGAGAAGCAGCATAAATCAGCAGCTCTGTGAAAATGATATAAGAAATGCCTCCATGGTGGAATGTGGAGCACGAGGCCTGTGTGAAATACGTCCTTTGAAAAGCCTTTAAGAATTTTTCTTGGCTTGTCCTCCACTATATTTAAAGGGTAATTTTAAAAAATCACAGAGGAGTTGAAGCCTTATTTCTGCCAGCGGGTAAGAGTTGAACAGTCGGGCTGGTGTCACTTTTACAACAAACGCCTCGCTGAGAACACACAAGAAGGTTTGCATATTTAGAAGCTTGGTGCATTTTCAATTAAGCATTTTCTCCTTTTCAGTGTGTCTGTAGTTGTGCTTTGTGTAAAAATAAGAGCTCTTCATTACAGAAGTCCTAATTATTCCTTTTGCCGGTTCTGTCTCAGTGTCAGTTGTATTCTCGGTCGTTTGCACATAAGACAGAGAACAAACAGGTTTGTTCCCGTTTGAAGCTAAATAAATTTATTTCATTCTGAGAGCAGTAAGACGTCCCCCTCCCCATTTGTTTGTGCTTCGCTCTGTTCGCTGCAGTTTCAGGGTAATGAGATAATCTCTGAGAAGAGTGACTTCATTAATTAGCTCACCATCTCGTTCCATTTCAGTCCTTTTGGCATTTCCATTTTGCAGATGGGCCAATAAATCTAAACGTATAATAAAATACTAACTCCCGTTCTCAGTTTTACCCTGTGATGGACTGGAGACTTGTCCAGGGTGTCCTCCGCCTCTTGCAGAGTGACTGCTGGATAAGAGCACCAAAAACTGGGTAAAGATGATGGACAGATGGGCTTTGTATCTGTATTTAGTGCATTTTTAAATGTTACTACAATTTATGGCTGTGATGGACTTGCGACCTGTCCAGGGTGTCCCCGTCTCTCACCCAGTGATTGCTGGACATGGGCACCGGTGACCCCTGCGACCCAAAAAGAAAGAAGCGGGTAAAGACGATGGATGGATGGATACAATTTATGTAGTTTTTTACTCAACATTAAAATATATGAGTCTTTTTATAGCGTAATTTAGTGCACACATGGCAGATTCTACAAAGAGGATGTATGCTGGTTATGAATCATCCATCCATCCATCCATCCATCCATCCATCCATCCATCATCTTCCTCTTGTTCTGAAGTCAGGTCTAAGGGGCAGCAGCTTGAGCAGAGAGGTCCAGACATCTCTTTCTACAGACACATCTTCCAGCTCTTCTGGGAGGACACCAAGGCGTTCCCAGGCCAACCGAGAGACGTAGTCTCTCCAGTGTGTCCTGGGTCTTCCCTGGGGGTACTTCAGGCATGTCCGACTGAGAGGAAGTACCTAACTAAGGAGGTGACGAGGAAGTATCCTTAACCACCTCAACTGGCTCCTCTCAGTGTTATGAATTAGATTAGGGTTTATATTTCTTCGCAAATTAAATATTGACTGGTCTATTTATGCTACCTACCGGTACACAATCCTCAAAAACTTGACCAAAAAAACACCAGAATCCCTGATAGAGCCTGCTGAAATGAGCTCCCTCTGTAGGGTGTCCCGCTCGGCTTCAGGTGAGGAGCGCCGTTATTCGGTGGGGGAGGGGGGGTAGTTTTGAGTAGAGCTGCTGCTCCTCCTCATTGAATGGAGTCAACTGAACATTTGGATAACTCTTGGCCCCAATAGGAGGAGACCAGGGCTTAATTTGAGCCGGATCCTGCTGAAACAGGATTCGGGAACTCTCTTATTTTGACAAGGTGCATTCCGGTAACTGTTAGCTTGGATCCAGTAACTCTCAGGTTTACTAACAATAAAGTTATGAACAAATATTGAATGATTAAAACTTATATTGGATATGTAAACTGAAAATAATTACATAAACACTCATTTTTAACATAACTGCCACTTACAAGCTTCCTAAAATCACATAAGAGATGCCCCTTCAAGTAAGCATTTCCGATTCTACCCTTAAAAAAAGCTCCGCCCCTAAAAGGGTGGAGATTTAGAGCCTGCAAGCGGGGTGTAGCATGCTTTAGAGAAGTGGAGCGTGCTCCATTCACACAAGGAGAGCTGTTGGTCAGGTTACGTCTTGATGCTCTTTAAAATAGTTATTGAATCAAGTGTTTTCTTATGTAGACAAATGTAGATGTTTAACAACCTGTTAAAACACACCAGAAGGCAGAAAATGGCATCTACTCTATTCAGAAATTTCAGCGGGAGGATCCCCATACCCACCCCCAACCCCTACTATTTGCGTTCTGGCATCGTTTGGTTTACAAATTCAAAACTGGAGGAGATCCTGAGGCAGACCCAGAACTTCCTGGAGGGATTTTGTAACCTCTCTGTTTGAAACCTAAAGATTTAATAAAAATAATTCAGATTTTATACAGCCTCGGTTTAAACAAATGTCTTATTCTCATCTCCACTGTCTGTCATGCTCTGCTTGCTGGCCCAACCCTGGAATTAATATTTCTTTGTTCACGAAACCCAAACTGCCATATGGATCATCTGTAACTGCTGAATGATGGTTCTGTGGGGATTTCAACGTCAAAAATCATTTAAAACCATGTCAGAAAACAACAGACGCATCACACGCTGTCAGTTTGTTCTCCTTTACGACTCCTCGCATTTTATAGCTCAGTGTTGTCAATTCTGTATTCTGATGATGAATCTCTTCAACTGAAAAACACTTTTATTGGCTTATCTCCTACAATAACAGGTTTTAAGCTTGTCTGTTGGAGTTTTTAATAAATTGAAAACAATGCTATATTTTTAACTGATTTTGCAGATTTTAAAGCAAACACTTAGTCGTCATCTTTTACCCAGTTACACCAAATAAGTATTATTGTCCAGATTTACCATGTAAGATGTAGATGAAGACAACAGACAACTGTCACCTTTAAGTTTGCCTGTAAGTGTTGTAGTGAACCTGGTCTGACCCTGATCTGACCCTGATGACCTCAAATCTATCAGATGGACAGGGACTGTTATTTCATTGATCTGAATACAGTCTGAGCCATCTGATGACTTTCTTTCTTGAATTAATCAAGCAGAAAAGACAATTCTCTATGATCATCACTGTTTTACAAAATGTTTGATAATCAAAATTGTGTTAGTTCACCCAATATTACAGGTTGAAAAGAACTACTCATTTTTATTTTACATAAACAGTAAGTAATGATTTTTATTCCTCATTCAAAGAAGAAATCAGGTTAATATGCATTTCTTGATTTTCTGTCTGAAATGAGCCAAGCAATGTAAGTGTGTTAAAGGTCGGTTTTCGGTCAACTAAAATGTTTACCGAGAAAGATGTCATGTTTAAACTTTTTCAGAAGATTACCAAGTGTGAGACTCCACGAAGTCTGAAGTCCTACAATAATCTTTCTGTTCGTTACTAAACAATCCTTGATTTTTAATAACATCTTACATCATACACCACACCTCTATTCCTGGTCCATCGACCAATCAAAAGCTCTCAAATGAACCGGAAGTCGACCCATTTAAAATGTGGCAACTTCCCAGTTCATGTGAGAGCCTGAGGAGATGAAGAACTCCAGAGTTGCTGGAGTTGAAAGATTCTGTTAGAGTCTGAGAAGTTCTGAAGAATGAAAGGAGTTCAGAGTTCTTGGGTGCAAACGCGTTCAGGATGATCCAGAGACGTTTTGGGATTATAACTTCTGTTTGAACAAACCACACACGACTATCTAAGGATTTCAGCTGCTCTCAACGGAGACGCTGAAAAAGTCTGGAGGATTCTCTATCGAGCTGATCTACGTCAACCAGGTAACAGTCTCCTCTTCGACTAAAGTGTACCGGAGGCAAGCTGAGATCTGATGAAGCGTGCACGTTCTGGACAAACAGATTAATTCCCTCACATATCTCTCTGTAAGATAAATCTCCATTTCATCTTAAACTCTTCTCTCTCTTCTAAAATCAGTACAGATATCTTAGGAATATCTGAAGCAAAGTCCTCGATCACCGCCGAGTGATTCGAAGTTCATTTTCTGTGAAACTTGTCTGTTATTATTTTCATATTTTGCCAAATTAATGTAAATGTTTGATGTTAAACTTTGATTCTGAAAATAAATGACCGCATTCATTTTGATGGGTCAAAGATAAATAACGTCTCTCGTTACATTTCTGTTAAATTCAATGCACGACATTACACAGTCAGAAAGATGAGGAACTCGTGAATATTGTATGCATATATATCTCATATATTGTCATACTACAGTGTTAACAGACATCACAAAAGCAATTCAACGACATTTAATGTGATGAAATCTGAGCAAAAGGCCCCACACCCCAACAATAAGCCCTGCTGTTGGTCTTCAGGCTGAAGATGCATTAAATCGGAGTTAAACCCACCCCCTGTTGACTGTTTGCTGCCAGAAGACGCAGTCTTAGTGCTCTTGTAGTGTTGGTTTTTGATGGCAGATGGTGGGACGCTGTGGTCCAGATGTCTTTAATGAGAGCAAAGTTGCCCTGACTCATCGTCGTCACAAACTGTAGCTCGAAGTTTCAACAATCAAACGTTCTTTGTACTTTATTCCACCTCCTTATTTTAATTCTCTGCAGTGAAACCGCACAGAGGAGTGGCTGATGAGGCAACTTGTTTTTATACCAAAGTACCTGACAACAGAAATCTCTGACATTTAAAATGACAAAAAACACAAGTTTTGGTGAGCACGTTAAATCCAAGTTTAAATGGAGGTGCTTCAGCGGCGGCATGATGTTTTTCATTTGGAGCCAGTTTGAAGTTTTTAAGTGTTTTTTGATGAATTGATGCTGCTTTTTGTTTTTGTTGGGCAGCCTGCGGCTCTGCAGGGGATTTGTCAAATTAATTCAAAAACACATTTAAAAACAAACAGGAGTATAAGATGAGTCTTTAAACAGGTTTTAAAAGTGTCTAAATTATTTCCATTAATTTCACTTTACAAAATCACTGTTCCAAACAGAGAATACTGAAGTTAAATCCAAAACTGAAATTTATTTTACCTGTTAGTCATGTGTAAAATCTTCAGCCACACTTTTATTTTATTTTTCCATTTACTGTTAAGAGCAGGACTTTTATTTTTTTAATTATATATTTTTTCCCCAAACATTGTCTTTGTTCTTATTTATTTTTCCTTTTTTTTAACGTTTCTGTTGAGTACATATACCATATCGAAGTAGTTTTTTGATTTTGTCTTTCAGTGCAGGCTTATGTATAATTTAATAATAAATAAAATACCTGAGCATTGAACCTATTTTTAATTATATCACATGTTTTGTTTGTTTAGTTTATTTTGAACTAACTTTGTGTTTATCATCACTTTTTTACAGTCTGTCCAAACAGGTCTCACTTGTAAATGAGTCTTTGAGGCTCAATGTGATTTATCTGTTTAAATAAAGATTGAATGAAAAGGTCACCGGTTCAAATACCGGCCAGGGGTCTTTCTGGGTGGAGTTTGCATGTTCTCTCCGTGCATACGTGGGTTTTCTCCGGGTGCTCCGGTTTCCTCCCACAAACTAAAAAACATGCATGTTAGGCTGATTGGTGACTCTAAATTGTCTCTGGGTGTGAGTGAGAGAGTGAATGGTTGTCTCGTTCGTCTCTGTGTCCCTGTGATGGACTGGAGACCTGTCCAGGGTGGCCACAATTCTTGCTCCGTAATAGCTGGACATGGACACCAGTGACCTCCGCGACCCAGACAGGAAGAAACGGGTAAAGATGATGGATGGATGGACAATAAGGGATAGTGTGAGACTTTTGTACAGTCCTGTATGAGTTTATTTGTTGGTACGTTGTTTTTTTTAGAGCACATTTTAAAACAGCAAGAAACCTCAGTTCAGCTGTCTGCCTCACCTTTAGGTGAAATTTAAGCTTTCTATCACATTATGTCTCACCAGCACAGGGTCATATCACACACACACGTCTTTATCTCTTTGAAACGCACACATTCTCAAACATAATGAGATCTGAGTGTTTTCCTCGGGAGCTTCGGGCGACGGCAGCGAGCGAGGAGTGATGGATGGAGGGTTAAATGACAAACTGTTTCCACTTATTTATTCTTCTGTTGCCACCCGACTCATGAAGCTTCTTTCTCAGAAACACGAGAAGAAAGAGGAACGGGAAAAAGTTCATATCAACTCTTCCTGTTGTACAAACAAAACTGTGAAGTACTGAGAATGTTAGTGTCTTCACTCATGGTTCATCCATCAATCTGACCCGATTATAAAACTTTATTTTCTAGTTGTGATACAATGGTTAATCATCTACATCTACAGGTAGAGTTGTACCACCTTCTTGACATCAGCCAACTGCATTTATTAAGTTTACAAAGTTTAAAATACGAATGTCAAGATTTAATTTTAATTTACTGTATTTTTCGGCCTATAAGGCGCACCAGATTACAAGGCTCACTGTTAGTTTTGAGAAAATTAAAGGATTTTCAGTGTGCCTTATAGTCCAAAAAATACGGTAGTCGATTTTACCTCATTTTGCAACAATCATTATAACACTCAAGGTTCAAGGCTCTTTATTGTCATTCACATCACATGTGGTACATGAGGTGGAACGAAATTGTGCCAAAAATATCAAAAATATAAAGTATAAAATATAGCATAAAAAAATAAACAGTATACAAGGATCTAAGATAAACTCTAAACAATAATAATGTAATATAATACGGTGCATTAAACAGCAGCCTGAACACGAGTCTGTTATGAGTAGATGGTATGAATATAGCAGTTTAAAGGTAAGAAATCAGCAGCATGGATAATGAGCAGCACCGATACAGTGACAAATCACAAATTAAAGTGGCGTTACAGTGATTATCCTGGTTAGGGATTCATGAGTCGAACAGCCTCAGGGTAGAAGCTGTTCCTCAGTCTATTGGTTCTACTCTTAATGCTCCTTAACCTCCTTCCTGAGGGGAGCGGGGGGAAAAGTGTGTGTGCTGGGTGAGTGGGGTCCTTCATGATGCAGGTGGCCCTCTTCCTGCATCTGGAGGTGTAGATGTCTGTGATGGTGGGGAGGCTGACTCCAACATCTTCTGTGCAGCCTTCACCACTCTCTACAAAGCTTTTCTTTCTGCAGCTGTGCAGCCTCCATGCCACACGTTGATGCTGGACTCAACAAAACTGCTGTTTTTTGTTTAGTCTGTTAACGGGGTGGGCGTAACTGTGATAATCATCTTTTTTTAAGACAAAAAGTTAACAATAATTGAACTTAGATATGGAAATCAGCCTGCAGAACTTTTATTTGAATTAAATTTGGCTTATTTATTTATTGCCATTTCAAAACAAAAGTAATCTCAAGCACTGTAAAACAAAACAAGTTCAAATTACAAGTCCATTTCAGACCAATTCAAATCTAATTACCGTCAATTTATTCCTGTTACACTAGAATACATTTACATACAGTTCGCCTGTTAGTAAAAGTTATTTGACGAAGCCGTCAGATCACGTTGAACCTTCACTTTGTTGCAATCTCCCACCTTGAGCAGCACTGCTGGTAACAGTGGAGAGGAAAAGAAACCTCCAGCAGAACCAGGTCCGGGCTTAGGATGAGCAGCCACCACTCGACTGGCTGGGGTTTGAGAAGACAGGAAAAAGCCTGACCTTCACAGAAAGATTGGATGTGATTTCTGAGGGAAGATATAGAAAAACAGGTGAATGACAATAACTGACTGTGAAAACATGGATAGTAGAGTGAACGGACAACAGCAATGAGAAAATATGGTCTCTTTGTCCTCCAGCAGTCTAAGCCTATAGCAGCAGAACTAAGGGATAGGTCAGGAAACCCAAACCAACCCTAACTATAGGATTTATCCCCCACCCCCACCAAAAAAAAAGTCTTTGGTGTTAAAAATAGACAATGTGTCAGTCTCATGGATTGAAACTGGAAGTTGGTTCCACAAGAGAGGAGCCTGAAAACCGAAAGCTCCGCCTCCCTTTCTGCTTTTAGAAACATTAGGAACCACAAGTAAACCTGCAATCTGGGTGCAAAGTGCTCTGTTAGGACAATATGGGGCAATAAGGTCTTTAATGTAAGATGGAGCTTGGTAGTTGAGAGATTTCTGTGAGAAAGTGTTGGTTCTGTCCACGTGTTTGGACTGGCAGGACTTCTAGTCAAAAGTAGATTAACTTGACACAAAGGAGAAGTTCCACTTTGTCAGGGTTTGGTGTTTGCCATCCTCATTTTGTTCTTCTTTTGGTTACAGTTTGGAGCGTCTACTCCATGTTTTCTTTCCTGTTTCTGGTGTGTTTTTGAGGCGCTACATGTATACAGGACTGTGTAGTCCATGTACTCTGCTGGGTTTAAGATATATATATATATATATATATATATATATATATATATATGTATATATATAGATATATTGATGTATAGATATTTTTTTTTTTTTTTTTTTTCAGAAACAGAAATAAAGATTGTTTTTGAAAGGCAATGTTTAAGTGAGAACAACACATTTACAAAATTTAGCTTTTTCTGGCTCTTTACCTTAAATTTCCTACATTCCCATTAGAAGTTGTACTTGGGTCCAAAAATCCAACCCAACCCAGAGTCATCATCTCCAAACCCCACCCGATCCGACGAATTAACAATAATTACAGATCTGAACCCGACCCCCCCCCCCCCCCCCGGACAATTTTAATTAGCTTTGACTGATTACACCACCGACTGTTATTAATGGTCGGCGGACGTGCGTGGCTGGGGTGGCAGAAGATTGGAGCTGAGGAGCCACCAAAGCGCATTAAATGCTTCCCTTGCTTCTGCCTGCATCTTGCTCTGACATGTTGGATATTTTGGGATCTCACCTGTTTGGGTCATCGGCCGCGCGTGTCCACTGAGTGCAGCGGCTGAATGAACGTCCATTTGGGCTGATGGGTCACTGGCAGTAGTCCATCTGAAGCTTAACTAAATTTTTTACCTCTTTCAACTGGCCGGTCAGCTTGTGGTCAAATGGCTGCATGTGACTGGTGATTGTATGGCAAGCTATGTTGGCATATAATTGGATCGTCAGCCACCCGCGTCCCTGACCCGTCCCTGACGCAATAAAAAGCCCAACACCGACCCAGTCCGCACTTTGAGCACATTATTATGGCCCGGCCGGGTTCGAATCCGGGTTTGGCGCGACCGGGTTCTGGGTTCGGGTTAGAAATGACGGCTCTAATTCCCATTCAACAAGTCAAACTATTCCTTTTGACTTGAATTAAATAAGAGAAAATCCTTCCTGCACTGGGGCTAAATAGTTACGATGGCACACAGGATCATGTCATTTTAGCGCTGGTACACGCATATCTTGCTGTCACAGATGTTATCCTGACAGCAGAGGCCGACTGAAACCAATCGCAGCTAATAGTTTTCCAGCTACCTCCAGTAGAAATGCTTTCAGGGAGAAAGAGAAAGACAAAGATACCCCCTTCCACCCCCCAATCAGTCCAGCTCAATAAAACCCGAGCAAAGAGCTGCTGCAGCAGCCTGGCAGTGTCGAGCCCTGTGGGAAGATGAAAGGAGTGAAGAATGGGCTGTAATCAAATGAAGTTCTTTACAGCACACGCAGATAAACATTCAGGGCCACCAGCAGAACCTCGGCTGCATTCAGATGGTATCAATGCAGACAAAAAGCTAGAAAGCTGTAAAATAAGCCTCCTTTGCACTTGTTGTGGCTCCACTGACATGTTATCTTACCTTTCCTGCCCGAGGTGACAAATACGCTGCAAGGTGATATGCACTCCTTTAAGGAATGCTAACCCTTTATATCTTCTGTATTCTTTTTCCTAAGCTTATATTAGGGTGTTACTTTCAAAAAGACCTTCGAGTGGAGCAGAAACCATGATGTGTCTGTTCGAGAATTATTTTGCAGGGAAACAAAAAAAAATCTTTGCTTTATCAAAAGCTCCTGTAAGAAACCTGTGGCGGTGAAACACTTTTAAAATGGCTGAATTTGTTTGAAACGTCAACTATTTTCACACAAATACTCATGTTTCTGTAGAGCCTGCGCGTGTCCTGTTCATTTAAACACGAGTCACATGCACGAGTCCCTGCATCTGTCACAGATAAGCCTGGCTTAATGCAAAACGAGCAGAAGGCTCATTAGTTCATCTCCTCATCCGCTGCAGAAGACAGGAACATCTGTGTGTGTATGTGTGTGTATGCATGCATATATACTGTATATACACACAGTTTGTGTGTCTGCCCTTTTCTGTTGTTGTTTACAAATATGTTGTTTGCACATTAACATTTTCATGAGATGGATCTATTTCTGATGTTTTTCTTTTCTCGATACATTAGAATCACGATAAATTAAAAGATGCTGCACACAATCAGATGCTGTTTTGTTTTTGTCTGCGTGTCAGTGAGGGTGAACGATGCAGTGCGATCTGAACATACAGGATAACCGCATCCAGATGGTGTTTATTGGTTAGGCGGGGGCCCCTATGCCCTTTAGTTTATGTAATACAATAATCACACACAAAGACACACTGTAGCTGTGAATAACAAATGTATTATGAGGATTGTATCCAGAGCAACTGGCTGATTATTCATTAGAGTGAAGAAGTTTGACTTTCTTATTAAAAAAATTCTTACAATTTCTAGAATTGCGCCGCTCAAGGTGTTACTTTCATTCTGAGATTTTGCTTTTGGAAACTTTAATTCCTCTTTTTCTGGACGTAAATCACATTTTATTTTGGCGAAGCCAGAGTGGCCATCGCTCTGGGAGGAGTTCTGCTCGGCATTCGGGCGGTCCTACAGCCCGGGGGAACCGAGAGTCCTGCCGAGTCTGGGTGGACGGATCGGACATCATCTGCAGCCAGTTTCTTAGGATCCACTGTGGGACGGACCTTTACAAGAGATCCTTCCTGTCTACAGCCATCAGCATCTGTAACATCTCTTAATGAACTGAGGATAACGAGTTACAACAACAAATAATTTCCCTTTGGGATTAATAAAGTATTTTTGAATTGAATTAAATTATGAAGTTATGATTTTTGCTGCTCTGTTATCGCCCACTGCAAAAGATTTGTTTGTTAGTCCCGTTAGCAAAATATCTTATGAACCACTGGACATATTTCAATCAAACTCCCAGGAAGTAGTCATTAGATGTTCATCTACAACTAATTGACCTTTCGAGGTACTCACAAATATTAAATGCTACATATTAGAGAACATGTTGGGCATTAACTGCTGGTGTCAGCTAGGCCTGTCGCGATAAAAAAATCAATTAATCACATGATTAATGAAAATTTTCGCCCTCGTTTTCTTTTATCAGCTTTATCGTTTCTTCGTGTCTCTCTCTTTCTACTGAAGACACTGGATGACAAAAGGTTCAACTCCGGTGCTCTTCACTGACCCCACCCTTTCTCTTTTTAAAATCCATTTTAAATGTTCAGAATTGCATTTTTGGATCGTTAAAAGCAGACAAGCTGAGAAGCTAAGCTACGAGCTAAGCTAACAGGCCGACTGGAGAAAACCTCCGTCTTGTCGAAGCTCCAAAATTCACAGTTGAAACCCATACCTTCATGTAAAAAGTTTTTTTTTCTGCAAAAAGAAGCTGAAAACTTGTTTACTGGTTTTTTTTATTAAAATTGAAAAAGGCTATGCTAAAGAGCTCAAACCACACCGAGCGTCCGCCATTTTGAGAACCGAAAAGAGACAGCCCATGTCACGTCAAGGGGCCTCCCTCACATTTTTCTTAAAGAGACACGCTGCTCGCTCCCTCACTATCCATCCTTCGGTTCAAATAGTCTTATACTGCCAAAGTGGTTAAAAAAAAAAAGGTACTACACGTAAAACAAATTAAACATTTCTTCTTAAATTTGACAATAATTACTAATTATTGTCAAATTTCAAACAAAATTATCATTTATCGCAATAATTTCTGAGGCAATTAATCGCCCAGCAAAATTTGTTATCGTGACAGGACTAGTGTCAACATTTGTTAGCCAATTATCTCATGAACCAATGGGAGGTTGGCTGTGGCGGCCATCTTTATATAAAGTTATGCCATGAAAGGCAGCAGTCAATATTAAAATGTTGATTTAACTGTGTTTACAGAAGACTCCTTCCATACGTCAGAATGTTTTACTGCTCTTCCTTTCCAACGAGTCTGATAATAAAGCACTCCTCCAAGTAGAACGCATCCTTTTAATAAAAATAAATAAATCTCAGATTATCTGATTCTTTGTTAAATTGAAGTTTACTCATTCAGTCATGCTTCCCATCAAATTAAGCTATCAGAAGCAGAAATTAATAACTGATGCCATCTCTTTATTCCTTTAATGACAGCATTTAGTTTCTGTGAATAGATCAGCTTCTCTCTCCCCCCCGCCCCCAAACTGCTGTCTGCAGAGATGAGGAAGCAGGAAGTGAACAAATTTGAATAAAACTGTTTTCAGATCCCATGTAATATTTAGCAGCAACATTTTAAAATGTTTTTGATGTTTTGCTTGTGACAGGTGTTTTATTTAATATGCTTGGTTGTTAAAATGCTCCAGTCTGTGTAAAAAGGTTCACTATTTATAGGTTTTTGAAGTGCTAAAATATTCTGATTTTTGGGAACTGAATTAAACACACTTGGATAGAAACGATGCTGAGCCCCCTTCTGTTCACCCTGCTCACGTATAACCGATTAGTAAAACACCCGGGCTGCCGCTACAGACAGGAGGTGCAACATCAGGACCAAAAATACATTTATATCAACTAAAGAAACCAAGAGGGTGATGGTGGACTTCAGGAAGGGCAGACACCAACACACACTCCCCGTCCCCTGCACATCCGAGGCACAGCGGTGGAAGTGGTGTCCAGCTTCAGGTGCTTGGGCGTGCACCTAAAAGTCCAGTGACCATAAGGTGTAAATGAACAACATTAAAAAAAACACAACATTTGAAAAAAACAGAATTACATTAAGCCAAAGCAGAAGTGGGCAGAATCATATTTGAAAGAAAAGAAAAAAGGAAATTATATAATTTTTGAACGGTTCAGTTTTTTCTAATGTAATTCTGTTTTTTATATGTAATTGTGTTTTTCTCAAATATGAGTCTGGCCACTTCCGCTTTGGCTTAATGTAATTCTGTTTTTTCAAATGTTCATTTACACCTCGGAGCCACAGTAAAACCGTGACGACCTGATCTTGGATAAGGACACTTATAGTCTGGTAAAGAAAGCACACCAGCGCCTCCACATCCTCAGACTTGGGAGCTCCGTCCTGTTTTTCTACAGATGGAAAGTGTTGATTCTGCAGCATCAACGTGTCGCTCCATGATGCTGGGCAGCTTCATGTCTGAGAAAAAGGCTCTGCAGACGGTGGTGAAGGCTGCACAGAGAAGTGTAGGAGGCAGCCTTTCCGCCATCTCAGACATTTACACCTCCAGAGGTAGATAGCCCCGCCCACTTACAACAGGAAGTTACATGTCTCACTCATGATTCTCTGACCTGCTTCACTCCATCACCTCCAAACTGCATCAGATTAACAGATAACTCCTTAAACTTACGTTGCATTAAAAACTGAGTTTTTCATGGATAACGAAGGCAACGTGTCGAAATTCAATATACTGTCACGGCACTAAATGTAACTCCCCATATTTCATCCAGTCTGCACCAACCAAATATGAAATTACAGTAATATTAATAGTAAATATAATAATAATAATAATACCACACGTATGTAAGGCTAAATTCAGATGCATGGTCAACATCCTATCCTACAGAAGGTCGGCCATTAAAAAAAAAAAACTGCTTTGCCTGAATTTTAAAAATTGCATATTTAAATGAAAAGGCCTAGCATTCTTTTAAGGAATGCATAACCTGTCGCCGCTGCCTTTTATGCCAGAGCTTTGGACGCTAACTTCAAGATGATTTTATATTAAAAAATGATGGAGTTATAGCCATTTTGACAGCACGGTGGCACAGTTGGTAGAGCTGTTGCCTCTCAGCGAGATGGTCGGCGGATCAAATCCCAGCCAGGGGCCTTTCTGGGTGGAGTTTGCATGTTCTCTCTGTGCATGCATGGGTTTTCTCCTGGTACTCCAGTTTCCTCCCACAGACCAAAAACATGCTTGTTAGGCTGATTGGTGACTCTAAATTGTCCCTAGGTGTGCATGAGAGAATGGATGGTTGTTTGTCTCGTGTGATGGACTGGAGACCTGTCCAGGGTGTCCCCCGCCTCTCGCGCAGTGACTGCTGGACATGAGCACCAGCGACCCCCGCCACCCAGAATGGAAGAAGCGGGTAAAGATGATGGATGGATAACTCAAAAAACTGCACTAATATTTTTTTGTGTCTACAAGAAGCCTCACTTTATTTTCTCTCCCTTCCCCCACCTCAGATCGGCAGGCTGCACTTTTCCAAGCGTGTCAAGACTTAACTTTCTCAAAAATACTCATTTAAACGCCGTTACCGACACACTTCATTTAGGAGATTCTTAAATGAGCTGATGCTCTCATCAGAGATCTGCATTAAATTAAGAACAGACTGTTACATTTTACATTTTCATGAGCTCAAACCATCTCAGCAGCACCACCACTTACACCAGCCCAGAACATCCCATAATTAGCAGGCAGATTAGGGTGCACCTTACAGTTTAGCAGATCACAGCCCTGCATTATAATTAAAGTAATTAGGCATCCTATCTGGCTCCATGCTCCGGTAGATTAAATGCACAACACTGAAACTGTGGAAACAAGATGGAAAACTGCCTTTATGTTTATTTACTACGTTTAAAATTGAGAGTAGAGGAAGTTGAAATAAATTAAAGTAGAAGCAGTTATGATTTTTGTTTTGTAACTTATACTGTTCAAAATGTTTAACTTTATTTACAAATTCTATTTTCCATTAAAAGTACATTGAGGTCTGAACCTCTTCAAAAACATTGTTCTGCTTTACCACTGCTCAGCAAACTCACTCTACTTTTGTTTTCTTCTGCTACTTTTAGCTTTTAGCTACCATTTTGCTTCTTTAATCTACTGTTTTGCTATTTTATCTATGGTTCTGCTATGATTTTCTACTGTTTGGCTACTTTTAGCTATTATTATGTGACTTCTAGCTTTTATCTACCGTTCTCTTAAAGCCTTTTGCTAAGATTGAGCTAATTTTAGCTACTATTTTGTTGATTCTAGCTTTGGCATTTTGATACTATTATCCACAGTTTTAATAATAATAGCTAAAACCTGAAAACATTAAAATAGTAGCTAAAGCAAAACAGTAGCTAGAATCGGCAAAATAGTAGCTAAAAGCTAAAACAGAGCAGTAGCAAATATTGGTTAAACAGATGATAAAGCTAAAATTAACATAACTGCTTTTAGCTTGTACTTTACTTATTTCCGCCTCCGTTTCATTTAGTTTAGCCTCTACTGTTTGTTTGAACTTTAATTATTTAGTTTCAGCTTATTCAGTAAAATTCAGCAGTCATAGCATTCACACAGTATGCTGCCATGTTATGCTAATTCTGACTACTAAAAATTTCCATTTTTATTATCTATATTATTTTAAAGGTGACCATATTGCTCAATTCAATTCAATTAAATTTAAAAATACTTTATTAATCCCAGAGGGAAATTAAATGTTGTAACTCATCATCCTGGTTTCATTAGAGTTGTTCTAGATGCTGATGCTGTGGGCAGGAAGGATCTCTTGTAGCGGTCTGTCCTACAGCAGATCTGAAGAAGCCTCTGACTGAAGACACTGTTGTTGTATGACAGTCTGATGAAGAGGATGCTAAGGGTTGTCTATAATGTTCTTCATTTTATGAAGAATCCTTCTTTGTACAATCATCTCCAAAGGTTCTAGAGGAGTCCCCAGAGCTGAGACAGCCTTCTTTATGAGCTTCTTGAGCTTTTATTTAAATGCTAATCAAATTGTAAAATATTAGCTAAAAGTTCCAAAGAGCTAGTCAAGAGTTAAAAGTTACAAATGAAGACAAAAATATAGTCTTACAAACAAAGAAATATCCATCCATCATCTTCCGCTTGTTCAGAAGTCTGGTCTCGGAGGCAGCAGCTTGAGCAGGGAGGTCCAGACATCTCTTCTCCAGCGTGTCCTGGGTCTCCCCAGGGGTCTCCTCCCAGTCGGACATGCCCAAAGCCCCTTCCTAGGGAGGCATCCAGGGAGCATCCTTACCAGATGCCCGAACCACCTCAACTGGCTCCTCTGGATGTGGAGGAGCAGCGGTTCTACTCCGAGTCTCTCCAAGATAACTGAACTTCTCACCCTGTCTCTAAGGGAGAGTCCAGCTACCCTGTGGAGGAAACTCATTTCAGCTGTCTGTATCCATGATCTCATCTTTTCAGTCACTTCCCAGAGTTCATGACCATACGTGAGGATAGGAACATAGACCGACCAGTAAACAGAGAGGTTTGCCTTACAGCTCAGCTCCCTCTTCACAACATCAGACCGGCACAGAGTCCGCAATACTGCAGACGCTGCACCAATCTGTCTGTTGATCTCACGCTCCATTCTTCCCTCACTCGTGAGCAAAACCCCGAGATACTTGAACTCCTCCACTTGAGGCAGAACCTCACCCTCGACCCGAAGAGAGCAGTCCACCCTTTTCTGACTGAGGACCGTGGCCTCAGATTTGGAGGTGCTGATTTTGGTACCTCCACCGTCATACCTCCACAGTATTATATTTTTTGTCTGAGTGTCCCTAACACTCTGCTCGTGCCTGCTTTAGTTTTAAATCATCTCTCGACTGAAAAGCAATAATCAGTGCCGTGCCATCATCTGCAGTTTCTAGTTTTCTGTAATTGGACAACAAATAGATAATAATAACTGAGTCTATTTTAACAGGAGAGAGGTTTCAGTGGCATCTGGCAGCCTCTGGCAGCAAATGTAACTGGGTCAAGAGTCTTCAGATGAGCTAAATAAGGAGCTGTTTAGACGACAAAATGATTCACTTAGATTCATTTTCTCATGAAACTAAGCACTCAGAAAATACAGTTTGAAAGAAATATTATCCCACAAACAGATTCCCACAGTATTCATTCATCACACTGCATTCATTAAAACCTCTACAGCTCTTTGTATGGGAAGAGAAACAGCCAGAAAAGAAAACAAAGCTGCCGACCCTTCATCAGAACAATAATGTGGTACGTAGCAGCAACGATGACGGTAATTGGCTGCTAAACCAGTTTCCACTAAACTAACCATGTGACTCTGCTCAGACAACGTTAAGAAAGTTGTTCTGGTAATTAAAAGCTGCACCACCCCAATCTTTTTCTGCTCATTTAACAATTTCTTCCTCACTCAAGTGAGCAACAATCAATGCACAGCTTTGTTAGTTTGTTTTATTTATGAGAAATGTAATTTTTAATTGACACATTTTTTTTTTTTAACCTTTTGAGGGTTTCCAAGTTTTGAGGCTAAGAAAAACATCCTAAATGATTGATCTTTTAGTAATTTAGTTTTCTTATGAAGAATTAACTTCTGTGATGTCTCACGAATAAACATACTGTAAGTCAGCATGGATCAGCTGAACACGAACGCCTTCATTTGACCAGATTTACCGTTTATGACCATCAGACCATGAGTTCCCAAACATTCAGCCTTCGACTTCCAAAATATCAGCGTCAAAAACTTCTGCCCCCAAAGATTCTTGGTTGAAACTCAACACATCGCTTTTGACTCAGTTTATGACTGTTTTTAATAACTGTAGTGAAACAGTGCTACCAAATAGGCCTGTCATGATAACAAATTTTGCTGGACGATTAATTGTCTCAGAAATTATTGCGATAAATGATAATATTGTTTGAAATTTGACAATAATTAGTAATTATTGTCAAATTTAAGAAGAAATGTTTGTTGATTAGTTTTGAGTGTAGTACCTTTTTTAACCACTGGATGGCAGTTTAAGACCGTTTGAACCAAAGGCTGGATAGTGAGGGAGTGAGCAGCGTGTCTCTTTAAGAAAAATGTGAGCGAGGCCCCTTGACGTGACATGGGCTGTCTCTCTTTTCTTTTTCAGTTCTTAAAATGGCAGATGCTCGATGTGATTTGAGCTCTTTAGCATAGCATTTTTCACACAAAGCTTTTAATAAAAAATCAGTAAACAAGTTCTCAGCTTCTTTTTGCAGAGAAAAAACACTTTTTTTTAAACGAAGGCACGGGTTTCAACTGTAAATTTTAGAGCTTCGACAAGACAGAGGATTTTTCCCCGAGGTCGGCCTGTTAGCTTAGCTCATAGCTTAGCTTCTCAGCTTAGCTGCATTTAACGATCCAAAAACGCAATTTTGGACGGTTAAAACTGATTATGCCGGACAGGACCGGGGGGGGGGGGGGCTAGGGGGGGGGAAAAAGAGGGGGGGGTACAAAGGGAGGGGTCAGTGAAGAGCACCGGATTGGAGCCGTTTTGTCATCCAGTGTCTTCTGTAAAAAGAGAGAGACAGGAAGAAACGATAACGCCGGTAAATGAAAATGAGGTTGATTATTTTCATCATGAGATTAATTGATTCATTGTTTATCACGACAGGCCTAGTTATAAGTTACTTTTGAATTTAGTTAGATTTCTAGGAATCATCACAGGACTCCCCACCCTGGTGTTTTGTGACCCACAGTGGGTCCTGATGCCGACTTTGGCATTGTACCTGTCATTGTACCTTTGTTAGTTTTCTGTCTGTTCTTTGTAGATCGATGGATAGGTTTTAGTGTATTCCTCTGAGCCACCAGCCACTTCTCCCTCAGTCAGATCTTTTCCAGTCAGCCTGCCACACCCATCCACACCTGTTGCCTGTTTTCATCAGTCACAGCTGCAGCCACTCTGCTCATCAGCTCCTTATAGTCCCTCAGCTTCACCTCACTCTTCAGTCCGACATTGTTTGAGCTTTGTCCCAAGTTCGGTTTGCTCTTCTGTGCGATCAACACGCACTGTAAGTTTTGCTGCCATGAAACTCTTTGTTTTACTTTTAGAATCAAACCCACAAACGTCATTTAAGTTACCTGTGCAGTCTGCGTTCATGGGTCCAACCCCTACAAACTGTGACAAACCTGTAAATTTCTGGAGTTCCAGTTCTTTGTTTCAGATTGGTTGTAAGATCAATTTAAATATTTGCAGCAAGGAAATAACAGGAATAACCTGCAAATTGTTATTCATTAGATCCATCCATTTCCGAACCCCACCCGACCTGACGAATAGACACTAATTACAGGTCTGAACCTGAAAAAACCCTGACATTTTTAATTAAGCTTTGACTGCTTATATAGTTATTAACGGTCGGCGGACACGCGCAGCTAAGGGCGCAGAAGATCGGAGCTGAGGGGGTGTTTGTCCTTTCATGGCTGTCAAAGTGCATTAAATCCCTGCTTCTGCCTGCATTCTGCATTATTCAGACACGGACCCTGCTCTGACATGTCGGATATTTTGGGATCTCACCTGTTTGGGTCGACGGCGGCGTGTGTACGCTGAGTGTAACGGCTGAATGAACGTCCATGAGGGCTGATGGATCGCTGTCTGGCAGTATAGTCCCATCTGAAGCTTAAATTAACTTTTTTTACCTCTTTCAAGGCTGGTCAGTATGTGGCCAAATGGCCGCATGCGGCTGGTGAAGGTATGGAAAGCCATGTTGCCATATAATTGGATCATCAGCCGCACGTGTCTGCTGACACAATCAAAAGCCCGACACCGGCCCAGCCCGCACATTAAGCACATTATTATGGCCCGGCCTGGCTCTAGTCCAGGTCGAGCCAGGCCGAGCTCCAGGTTTGGGTTAGAAATGACAGCTCTAGCACAGATTGTGTTGTAAAGCGCTTTGAGTATCTTGATTAAAAAGAAAGGCACCATCTAAGTACAGTCCATTTACCATTTGAGCTCCAGCAGTGTCCCATCAATCCTGCTTTAATATTTCTGCACACGGCGACTCTGTTCCGGGACTTTTCCTGCAGAACATAGGAGTCAAACCGTGTTCGATGAAGTTCAACCTTCAGCAATGTCAGATTTACATTTTACCTTCTTGTGCAGCCATTAACATAATCAGTTAATTCTGGATTGTCTCTTTGTTTATGAATCACCAGTGGATTCTTATTCTCGTTGTTTTGTTGAAGTTTTAAACAGATTTGTTTTGATCTTGGCTACAGACTCCAGGATATTTCTTTATAAGAATTACTGCAGGATTAAAGTAATTAAACACACAGATCAGAATGTCTGAATAATAATTTACAGCTTGAAGTAAAATTTATTTATATAGCACCTTTCATAGATATAATATCACAAAGTGTTTCACAGTAAAAGCAATAAAAAAGCTGCAGTTATAACGTGTTTCTTCTGGTTGTGAAAATATTGCAAGGAGATCAGAAATCTTGCAGAAAGGCTTTTTTTTTTCTTTTTGAGAAAAATAAATCGGTGTTTGTTTGTTTTCTGTTTTTTCCTGCAAGTTAAAAATAACTTTTGACAAGTTTAAAAGTGACATATTTTCTGATTTGACAGTGATGGAACGGTGCAGCAACAGAAAGTTTTTATTTCTAAAGCTACATCTCACCTCTCCTCTCCAACAGTGTTTGAATAATTCATTCTAAAACTTTTTATTTCTTTTCAGATGTTGAAATCTTTTATTCAATTTAGATTTAAGCTACTGTCCAGGTTGTTTTAGGTTTTAGCTACTGTTCTAATTATTTTAGCTTTCGGCTACTGTTTTTATGGTGTTTTATCCACAATTCTAGTGGTTTTAGCTTTCAGCTACTGTTTTTGCTCAATGTAGATTTAAGCTATCGTTCAGGTTGTTTTAGTTTTTAGCTACTGTTTTGATCATTTTAGCTCTCAGAGACTGTTTTGCTTATCATACCTTGTACCTACTGTTTTGGTGGCTTTCAGCTACTGTTTTTGCTCAATTTAGATTTAAGCTTCAAGTTGATTTAGTTTAGCTTTCAGCTACTGTTTTGATCACTTTCAATTTCAGCTACTGTTTTGCTAGTTTTATCTGTTGGTTTTAGGTTTTAGCTTCTGTTCTGATCAGTTTAGCTTTCAACTACAGTTTTGCTGATGATTAGTTTATAGCTAATGCTTTGTTAATTTTAGCATTTATAAATAAAGATTAATAAATAAAATAATAAATACATAAAATTTAGCTACTGCTTTACTTGATTTGTCTTTTAGCTACTGTTTTATCAGCTTTAGGGTGTAGCTACTGCTCTGCTGACTTTTGTTCTTACCCACTGTTCTGATAACAAAAATGTTTTTAGCTACTGTTCAGCTGGTTAGCTACTCTTTAATTTGATTTTATTTATTTTTTTAGCTTTTTGGTTTTATTTTTCTAATTTAAGCTTGTGTTCTGATTGATTTCACTTGAACAGCCAGTTTGAACTTTTTTCAAATCTTTCAGCACTCCTTCAATTCTCATTCTGGATTATTCTGGATTATAAAACCCACATCAGGATCAAATGGACAACTTTAAAGATTGTCAACATTTAGATTTAAGTCGAGGCCTAACAAACTGAAGTTGACGGGTTTTGGCACTTCTTTGGTAAAAGTAAACCAATAAATAAATAAAAGTTGTCTCTGCAGCTCCACAGGGAGAAATATATTCATCAGCTGTCGAAGTAAAACAAGAGCAACAACTTTTAATGTTCCTGCAGCCTCTTTTCCATCCTGCTACAAACTCTTCCTCCTGCTGGGCGCTTCTCGTCAGCCTCTTCACACAACTTGTCTTCAACTCGTGTTTAGAGGCTCTTAAAGCTTCATTCAGTCGTTGTTTCTGCCTTCAGTTATTCAAACAACAAGATAATGCTTTCAGCCACGGAGCCACAAACAATTAAGATGTGACTTCCTGTCAAAGCGAGTATGTTTGTGTTGTGGTGCTTTATAGCTCTGCTGGTTATGGTTTGTGACACTCGAAACAAATTGGTTCCAATGTCTTCATCACAAGAAGAAAATTGGAGAATTTTCAGTCACTTAACGCTTTAAAATTTACAGTAACAAGCAAAATT
>NC_056509.1:44736923-44752851 GCF_014905685.2 Nematolebias whitei
ATATATTATACAATTAAAGCATTAACAGGCTTTAGATGAATTCTAAAAATGATACTTTTCTGCAAATATCTCTTTTTTTCTTATTTTAGCACACCGATTAAAGACATGACGTCATAGTTTTTTAAGAACTGTAACAGAAAGTCACTAAGTTAAAGTTTCATTCAGGCCCAATAAGCACAAAGCTTTACCCTCTGACTCAGAGGCAGATTTACAGAAGATCACTTTAAAAAGAGCTCATCTCGATTTAATCACCTGATCATCCATCACTGAGGCTCATATGACAGCAGCTGTAATGAGAAACATCTCCTTTGTGAGGTCGAAGCTCCGTGACGTTAAATTTAAAGGTGTAGATGTTTTCAGGTTCTCTGCAGCAAACCTGGATTGGTGTTTGCTGCCAATGATTTAACTAAATTAAATGTTTTATTCTTGTGTTTTATTCTGAGACCAACAAATCTGTATAAATATTCCAACCCTTTAAAAGTCATTTTAATTAAAGCTGCAAGTCGTGAGTTGTGCGTTTAATCTTATTGCTGTTGTTTTATTTGTTTATTTTGTCTGAACAAACTGACTTGGATCAAACTACTTCAGTTTTTGCCTTCATCCCTGCTTTTATAACTCAATCTGGCTTAAAATACAGATTTGTAATTTCTGCTCCTGCTGCTTTTTAAAACTAGTTTTTACTGCCCGTTGGTTCCAGTACAAGAGCAAAATCAGTGATGAGATGGACCTGAAGAAGCGGATCCAGTCCCTGGAGGAGTCCATGGATCTCCACGAGAGGATGAAGAGGCAGGCGCTGGCCGAGTTCGAGAGCTACCGCCAGCGGGTGGAGGACATGCAGCTCTGTACCGAGGCTCAGGTACGTGGAGTTGCAGCTCGAGGCTCTGCAGCCCAGCAGCAGGTAACTCGTGTTGTGTTTGTTTCTCCATCCAGCCGGGAACCTGCAGAGTCCCTGTTCATCAGCAGCACCAGCTGGTTGCGTAGCTGTCTTGAGCAGGGCGCCATAACATCCTGAATTTATTTGCTTTTTAAAGTAAAAATGAATGTTTATGTGTTTTTCTGTTCATTCAGCTTCATGTCAACGTCTGTTCTGACCACATTATAAATATAACTCCAGACCATCTTGGCAGGGCTTAATTTGTAAACTGATTGATGCAGGAATGCAAATAATGGGTGGGCTGAAGGAGGGCATTGTGTGTGTGTGTGTGTGGGGGGGGGGGTCTTCCCCCAGAATTTTTTTAATAAAATAGATGCGATTTCCTGCATTATGGTGTATATTAACGGGTCATTAAACATCTGTTTACCTACATTTGTATCTATCTAGTCCGGAGAATTCAATTCAATTCAATTCAAAAATACTTTATTAATCCCAGAGGGAAATTATTTGTTGCTGTAACTCGTTATCCTCATTTCATTAAGAGATGTTATAGATGCTGATGGCTGTAGGCAGGAAGGATCTCTTGCAAAGATCCATCCCACAGTGGATCCTAAGAAACTGGTTGCAGATGCCGTCCGATCCGTCCACCCAGACTCGGCTGGCCTCTCGGTTCCCCCGGGCTGTAGGACCGCCCGAATGCCGGGCAGAACTCCTCCCAGAGCGGTGGCCACTCCTCCCAGCAGTCTGCCGAGCTCCTCGTCGCTGCGGACAGCCAACTGTAGGTGCTGAGGGACGATCCTGTCCTTCCGCTGTCATGACCCATGTTTCCTGCTAGTTCCAGGATCTCAGTGATCAGGCACTCGAGCACAGCTGGCAGGTAGATGAGAATGCGTCCACAGAACATCCTTTCAACTCATTAGATATTTGGGGCTGTAGTTGAGATATTATTTGAGCTTTTCAGATGTTAATCAGCTGCTGTTGGTTGTAGAAAACTGCCTTGTTGCCATGGTTACGCATCATAACAAATGTCCAAAACTAAAAAAAAGTTTCAGTAAAAATCCTTCCAGCTGCACAGCATCCGATAGCAGAGTAAACAATCATCCAAAAAATGTGCTTTACATCCAGAAAAAGAGGAATTAAAGTTTCCAAAAGCAAAATCTCAGAATGAAAGTAAGAGAGCTGCTCCAACATGCAGCCACCTTGAGCGGCGCAATTCTAGAACTTCTAGAAATTCTAGAACTTCTAGAAATTCTAGAATACGGTAAACACTCCACTTCTGTCAAGCATCCTACCCCCCTCCCCCCATGTGACGGTTCCTAGCCGACTCTTTTCCGCTGAATTCACTGTCCTGTTGTCCGACTCCACATGTGAAGCCTCCAGGCGCCTCCTCCGTCTGTTCAAGGCAGCTTCCTGTGGGCTCCTGCCCGCGTACGACTACCTGGTTAGCTCGGCATTCACCCCCACCACTCTTTTAGGGGCAGAGATTTTTTTTAAGGATAGAAGCAGAAATGTTGCTTCAAGAGCCCAACAATTTTCAGTCTGGTCAGGTGTTTTGGTTACTTAAAGAGGCAGCTTGTATTCTCGTAAGTGGCTGTTGTGTTTAAAATGAGTGTTTATGTAATTATCTTCAGTTTACATACCAAATATAAGTTTTATTCATTCAAGGCAGTCATATTTGTTAAAACTTTATTATTAGTAAGCCTGAGAGTTATTGGATCCAAACAAACAGTTACTGGCACGCACCCCGTCAAAATAAGAGAGTTCCCGGATCCTGTTCTGACAGGATCCGGCTCAAATTAAGCTCTGCATCTTGGTCTTTGTGGTACAGGTAGGTTGTAGAGCTAATGCTACAACAAGTCCAGTGTTGTAGGTCAATTTTTTTTTCAGTAAAATGACCTGCTACAAATAAGTTTCTTATCTTGATTTACCATAAACAATCGCTAACCCAGCCAAATGTGACAAATGTTTTTCATATTTGACTCCTTCTCGTAGTTGGTGCAACTTATTTGTTTCTGAAGTAAAAACGATGCAAATTTTGTTTGATTTTCAAGTTGTGCTGCCAAATGAAGCAAGCAGCTTGAAAATGTTTGTAAATCTAACCAGGAAGATGTTCACTTTAACGCCTCATCTACTTGTTATTGCTTTTCTTACGGTTCAGTGAGTTCCGACCCACTGTGATGTTTCTCTTGTTGTATTTCAACAATATTTCTCTGTGTTTTTATTTCTCACATTGCTTGTAAATCTAAAGCTAAATCTCTAAATTAGTGCTAATTTAGAGCGGGCAGATTGACAGAAGGTCGGACTCCCCTGAGCCAGAGCATCTCCGTTTGTCTCAGACTTTTCCAACGACTCACTGTGTTTAAAGCTGAGAAGCTCGTAAATCGATCTTCTTTGGCTCAGCCTTTCGTTTTGTCTTCTTTGGCAGCACACGCAGCGCGTGGTGTCCATGTCGAGGGAGGTGGAGGAGATGAGGCGGTCTTTTGAGGAGAAGCTGCGAACGTTCAGCCAGGCCCAGGCTCAGTTTGAGCAGGAGAAGAGAGCCGCTCTGGAGGAGCTGAAGGCTGAGCACAGACAGGAGATCCAGGAGATCCTTCGCAGCCATCAGAGTCAGAACGCAAACTACAGCAAAGACCAGGAAAAACTGGGGCAGCTCCATAAAGCCGAGGTAACTTCTGCAAAAGTAGAACAGCTCCTGAAAGCCAAAGTAAACAACAACAAGAAGTGGGAAGAAAGCAGAACCTCAGTGGTTATGAAGTTGTTTCTGTTCAAACCTTTGAGTTACTGTACGCTGCAGACATTTAAAATCAAAGAAACGTTTCAATCAATCCTGAGTTCGACGTCACTTTTATCCTTCAGGTGGATTCTCTGACGGAGCGGGTGGAGGAGCTCAAACAAGACAAGAAGAGATTAGTAGAGGAGTACGAGGCCAAACTCAGCAAGGTACCTCCCTCCAAACTGTCAATCAACTGTGGCATCATAAATAATAAAAGTTACATTTTGATTTCAAGCAACCAGACTTTTTTATATTTTAAAGTTGTCTTTATCAAGTAATTTAGGTTGTCTGAAGGTATTTTGAAGTTTTTCTGTAGATTTTGATGCTTTTTCTACTCATCTTGGTTTTTTTTTTCTTACACCACTGAAATCTGAATCACCCAGGCTTTAAAAAGGCTCCAAAACTCAAGAGATGAACAAATGTTAGACCGACATACAACAGACCACTTAGCAAAGAATGTACTATACAATTGATCAGAGATCCTCAAATCCCTGACTCCCAACAGGTCAGTCTGGACCCAGAGCACATGTTGGATCCAACCATTGGGATGCATTGGTACTATGCAGGTTGGTGTGGCTCCTTGCGGAGGAAAAGAGTGCACGGAAGCTGTGGAAACAGCAATGAATTCTGTTTCTTTAATTCCCCAACTGTCTGTTTTCTACTGCTGTGTGAAGAAAAGGAGGTCAGCCTGGAAGCAGGTTGCAGCTTCAGCCTCTGTCAGTGTCAGAAACTGAAGCAGCGGAGAAGAAGGCGTTACGTCACATGGAGTTATCGATGTGCAAAACGGGTTCGGCCCTAAATCTTGGTGCGAGTCTGCAGTTTCAGCAAATATTGTGGTTAAAAGCTCATTGTGCGCTGCGGTTTAGGCAGCTCGTTGAAGGCAGACGGTGTCATTTTCACCAGATTAGTTTGTAACATCAAAATGACAGGAAGTAAAAGCTACAGATGTCCTGAGACTTCAAATACAGTCTTTAAGCTTAATATGTTTATTTTTGTGTAAAGATGTTGGGCTTTGTTGAGGCACAAAAAGTAATCGAATTAATCAGATTTAGGTTAAAATATCACATTAAAACTCCAACAGTGCACGTTACTGTCAAAAGTTAGAGCAGCTTTGATTCACAAGAATACAGTTGTAGGCAAACAGAGACATTTGTATTTGTAAGTTGTAAGCAAATTTAATAAAAATGAGTTGATTATCGCTAGTTGTGCCGGAGCTTTGACTTTATCTTACTCAGATTCAGACCTCTGAAGATAAAGATTGAGAATCTCTGATCAACACACTGAAGATCTCTTAGATCCTGTATGTTTAAAGCCTGACACTTTTTCTTGTCTCCTCCACTTTCCTCAGTTTTTAAACACCCACTCCATAACGCCATTGTGGTGGTCAGACAGAAAATGAGTGAAAAAGCAGCAAAAGCCCAAAGAAAAATGTTCTAAAACCTCCATAGAAGCATACAAAGCTACTGATGAAGACCACTTTGAAAGATAACAAGAAGCCCTCGCCCATCGAAGTGTTCCAACATGAGTTTGTAACTTCTGCACAGAGCTGTAACTGGGCTAACGGGTTGTTTTCTGACATCTTGTGAGGTGATTTATGGGTTTGAAGCGACGTCGCTGAGATACAATTTGTGGATGCATTTATGCAGCTCATGATGTATTAGTTTATGTTTGTTTAGGGTTCTGTCTTGTTCAGATGATAAATCGAACAATTCCTTAAATGTGCGTTTAAAAAAAAAAAAGTATATTCAGTATACAGTAATATACTGTCCTCCATACTGAGCCCAACCTAAAAGCTAAAGGTTAGATCAGATTAGTCTTGTTCTATCAGCTTTTGTCGAATAAAAATACCAATAAAACTTAATAAAATAGAAAATTATCTAAATTTTTAAACATACAGTACCATCCTCTGTCGTACGGTATCGTAGTAAGGCTTAAGGGTTTGTAACGACATTCTTTTAGCAAATGATTCTCATCAGTTTGTAATAGTTGTACGCCTGGACCTTACCGCTGCTTTTGATACCGTTGACCACATTATCCTTATATCATGGTTAGAACGCTGGGTTGGGATTACAGGTGCAGCATTAGAGTGGTTCTGTTTTTATTTGAGTGACAGGAGTTTTTGTGTTAATCTTGGTAATAGTTCATCTGCTTCAGTGCCTCTTTTCTGTGGGGTCCCGCAAGGCTCGATTCTTGGACTCCTTCTGTTTTCATTGTATATGCTACCCTTGGGGTCTATCCTGAGGAAACATGGTTTTTCGTTTTATTGCTATGCTGATGATTGTCAGATTTATCTAAATTGATTTTAAAATTCTCCTGTTGACCTTTAAGTGCCTAAATGACCTTACACCCTCATGTCTTTCTGACCTACTTCAACCACCTGTTCCTTCTCGAGTGCTGAGATCATCTGACCAGCTGCTTTTGGTGGTACCAAAAACCAGGCTGAAGCTCAGAGGAGATCGGGCTTTTTCAGTCGTGGACCCTAAACTTTAAAACAATCTGCCCCCCAACATTAGACAGGCCACTTCACTCCCTGTTTTTAAATCCCTCCTAAAAACACACCTGTTTTCACTGACGTTTAACACAGTATGACTTGATTTACTATTTCACTGTTTTTGTGATTTTATGTTTTTCTTTTGATGCTTTTAATTACTGCTTTATTGTTAAATACTTTGGTAACAGCTGCTGTTTTAAATGCGCTTTATAAATAAATTTGACTTATCTGTAATCACTAGATTTTATTGCACTAAAATATAACTTCATAAGGCAGAACTAAACACATAAATTAAGGTGATAGATGTAAGATAGTTAGATTTTTTTGGCATATGTTGTAAGATTTGAAAGCTGTGATGAGCAGGTTATTCTACAGTGACAGTGGTAGATGATTTAGACATGTTTTACTTGTAGCGACAACAGAAGTTTCCCCTGAAGTGTGTTTCCTCTCCAAACGGTTTCGCACCTCCCTGTTTTTTCTCGCAGGCTCAGGCTTTTTATGAACGCGAGCTGGAGGCCATGAAGAGAACCCAGCAGCTGACGGCCGACAACCTGCTGGCGTGGAAACGCACCGAGGCTGAGCTGCGGCGTGAGTTTCAGACTCAAGAGGCGGCGCTCCAAAAAACCCTGGGAAAACTGAGGTCCGAACTGGCCCGGGTAACGGATGAAGCTCGGGAGAACCGGGAGAAGTCCTTCAAGCTGCAGACGTCGCTCAACGCAGCAGAGAGCAATATCAAGGTGAGCGAGGACGGGGATTCAAAAAGATTTACGTTTTCTTTGCTTTTAAGAAACGGAGGACAGCGATGGTAAATGGTATCAAAGTATATTTTGGTTTAGTCTGACAACGCCGCTGCAGTGAACAATAAAACAGAAATAAAACACACTTTACATGTATTAAATCACATGGTCATTAATCCATCCATACTGAGCTCATTTAAGACGTCTAGCATGCTGTTCGTTGTGTTTTATTTGGATTTAGGAACTAAATCATCCGTGATGCCGATGTATTAGTTCTCAAGCACACCTATTACTATCCTATGAAAATGTTTTGTCCTGTATCTTGTCACCCATCTTTAAATTAAAACATGCTCATTAAAGCATGCAACTTGATCAGGAATAGTGCACTATGATGTTTGATAGTGGTACGTTGTACAACACAGACATATATAAACCCAACGGTGATCAATGGGACTTTGGTGTGAAACGTGAAAAATCCAGCCCACTCTGCAGCTCAGAGCTTTACGGGAAAAACATTTTTCAAAGTTTAAACGTGTTACAGAAAGTTTGACTTTTCATGTCTGAACTGGTGTTTTGATATCTTCTATGTTTTTTTTACACAGTCTGCGTTTTTATGATTTAATGTGATTTTTCTGTGGTCTTGTCAACTGATGGTTGATGATGTCACACACTAACTTTGGAGATGTTCTTTTTTTCTTTTTTTTTTACTTTTCCAAACAAGTTCTTGCTCCCACAACTGCTTCTGCTGCTTGTCACCGTTCCCCACAAAACTTTAACTTTAAACAGAAGCATCAGGCGATGTTTGCAGAAGCTGTTATGTTCCTCAGGGTTTTAATTTCATTAGTTTTCAGCGCGTTTAACTGTAATCCAGATGAAGAAGCTACAACAAAGCACAGAGCTTGAAATCAACTTCACTTAACTTTTTTTTTCTTTTAAGAAACATCCCAAGACATTCAGACAAATCAAAAACACAGGAAAGAGTTTGATCCTGTGGCTGAAAGGTTAATAATCTCCTGATATCACTTTCAGTGTGTGAGCATGTCTCTTAATCCCGGAACTCCTGCTGTTCATTGTTGGAGGATTAAAGATTCAGATTTAACCTTCACAAACTCTCAGTGAACGTTTTAATGTTTTGCTTGAATCTCATTTTACTCCAGGTATTATCTGCTCAAGTGGAGGGCATTTTTAGACTTCATGTGGACTAGAATAAAAATAACAGATTAGAACACGAGACCCTCGTTGCGCAAAGTTCCAACGAATGCATCAAATATCAGCTTAGCCTCAACTTCAAGGAACTTTTGTTGATATTTAGATGCTTCATTGTCATCCTCTTGTATGATTAATTGGACAAATCTCCAGAGAAGCGCAAGAAAACGATCGCTGAGAGTATCAGAGACCGACATAATTAATGGCTGACTGTTAACAAGCTTCTGCAGGAATGCTCATGCCAAAAATTACAAATTTTCCCCCGAGTGAAATCCACCAGTGAGGCTGTGTTAAATTACTGCTGTCACTGTCTTTGGACTGAATATTTCACTCTCAGGATAAAACCAATCTGGATGGGCTTATGGAGGCTTTTCACCAAGATAAAAGCAATAAATCATAACTTTTTACATTTAAATGGAAATGCATAATTCAGCCCGGTCCTTTAGGGGATGTCAAAAGAGGTGAGGTTGTCCATGAGACCATCTGTTGGTATTTAAGCACGGTGTGAGGTGAATTAGAGGGAAACACTAAATGCAAATAACGTGTTTGGCCTTTTTCAGGCAATAAAATATTCAAGTAGCCTTATGGCAGGTTTATGTAGAGATGGCAGTGTTTATATTTATAATAGGGAGTAACGATACACCAAAGTCACAGCTCCAAATGGGTTTGGTACAACAAACAGAGGAACAAATCCCAAAATACTGTTTTTTGTTTTAAAATAATTATTTCAGAAGCAAATGCATAAAACTAAACTTCCCTTGTTAGTGAGGAGGGTCAGCTGCTAACACTATAAAATCAAAAACTCAATTTGTTCTGTTTTTTATCCCATCTGAACTGTAAACGGTGTCCCACAGGCCACGCGTCAAAGACAACATTTCATAAACTCCAGAAAGGCATCTTTATTTTGGGCTGAAAAACATTCCAACTCATAAAAACGACAATGAATAAATATGAAACAATTACCAGTTTGGGCAGAACTGAATCAAATTTCAAGTCGGTTTATTTATCGAGCGCCAAGGCACAACAGAAGTCATCTCAGGGCACTGTAGAAACATTCATTTACTTAAAAAGCCAATTAGTAAAAGTTCTCTGTCTAAGGAAGCAGCAGATTGTGTTGAGTCTTCACTTCATCACAGTCTCCCATCCTGAGCAAACACAAAGGAGACAGTGGAAAGGAAAAACTCCCTTTAACAGGAAGAAACCTCCAGCAGAATCAGGCTCAGGGCAAGCGGCCATCTGCTTCACCCAGCTGGGTTTGAGTGGACAGGAAGTGGAAACAGACACAGAATGACAGGTCCAGGTGTGGTTTCTATAGGAGGAAAGACAAGAAACATGTTAATATATAAATAATTATAAATACAAACAGGAAAAGTAGCACAAGTAAAGACGGCAACAGAGAGGAAATGTGGTCAGTTTGTCCTCCAGCAGTCTAAGCCTATAGCAGAATAACTCAGGAAACCCAAACCAACCCTAACTATAGGATTTATCAAAAAAGGAAAGACTTAAACATTAGCTGGAAAACCTTACCAACTGTTTTATCTCGACAATAAACAACTGTGTCGTCAGCATAAAAATGTAAGGATGTAAGTAAACCTGCAGTCTGAGTGAAATGCCCTGTTAGGAAAATATGGAACAATAAGATCTATAATATAAGATGGAGCTAGGTTGTTGAGAGCTTTGTATGTTCGAAGCCCTCATATGCTTGACAAACGATATTCATGTAGAGCTTTATTTAAAATCTGTAGCTTTAATTAGCCCTCAACAAATGCACAGTAATTGTATAACTCTAAATTACACCCAGTTTAAGTGAGACCTGGATTTTGCTTTAATGAAAACAGATTGACCTGAGCTTTTTTCAGTCTTCTCACAAATGAAGACAACGGCTGAAGTAGCTAAACCTGCTTCAGAAATTCAAACTCATAAATAAAAATAGTTTTTGACTGAATATGTAAAGTCTGTGTCTAACTGTTCACTACATGAGCTTCTTCAGAGGTGTATAAAATCTATTTAGTGTCCTAAAACTCAGCAGTTATTGAACCAACACATAGGACAATGATTTATCAATCTGAAATCAGTTCCTGATTTAGTTTTTGTGTTTTCCTTTTCATTTGTTCCGGTCCTATATGTGTTGTTGTAAAATAGTGTTGATAACTTTGACGCTATGAGCATCATTCAGTGAAATTCTTCCTAACAGCCATGTTTATCTGCGCCTAATCTCTTAATTTGGTTTCATTCACTGCAGTTCCAACAGTCTTGTGTTTTATGAAACAGCGGAGCTGTTTTATTTGAGGCCTTTTAAAGATTTACTGCCTCAGTGGGCTCAAATGAGCGTGGAGTCAACAGCCCAGGAACAAAGTCCAGACATCCAGAAGGAGCGGGGCAGACTGGGGGCTCGTTTGGCTCAAAGAACAGGGAGACAGGAGATTTACTTTGGGATTAAACAGGTTTATATTTCTGTTGAATCACTAAAGTGGTTAAAAAAAAAAGGATTCACTGCAGCAGGTTTGTTTAATTAAATCAGCTTTGGTTTAAATAACTAACTAAAGGAGAACCTCCTTAACTGCAGAAAACCATGAAACAAACACAACAGCATGTAAAATCTAGCAGCCTGGACCTGGAACAAGTAGTTCAGGTATGTGATGCTCGGACAAATCACGAGCTGTGGTTTGAGCACCATGAACAGCAGATTTACTCCTTCAATCTCAAAATGTCCTTTAAACAAGTCTGAATCAGTAAAACTGTCTATGCTCCAACTGACCTTTATGCTTCATAGGTCACCAAATATAAAGTAATCCTTTTTTATTACTAGAATCCTCTTTGACAGCATATTAGAGCCCATGTAGGTATAAAAATAATAAAGACACTGGTAAACAGGAAAAAAAAAGATGTTTTCCTTCACAAATTTAATTTTTTCTTATGCGCAAAAGTTTAAACGTTTAAATAAAATGGTCAAACTGTTCATGATCAGGCTCGTTTTTCATAAATTGGACTTTTTTCATCCCATAAATGTATTGCTCATCTTAGACGGCCTTTTAGTAAATTTACAATTTTAATCTAAACAAACTCTGGCCTTTTATTTATTGTCAAATTAACATTTGCTGTAAACGTATGATACATTTTCTGGTACATTTTTTACTTTAATCTTGAAAGTTATGATAGTTCCTTCTTGCAAATTTATAAATTTATAAGAATATTATAGTTTTATTTTTATACTTTATTGTATTTAGTCATGGATGTTATTTATTTTTTGCACATTTATTAAAAGTTTTTCCATGAAAATAAAAGAATGTAAAAATTTCTGAGATTTTTCTTCATATTTTACCCACTCCGTTTATTTGAGGTTTTAAAATAATCTTGCTGTCACAACCCAATTCTTCATTTGACCTCAAAGTAAATAAAACAAGTTTCTATTTACAAAACGGATATTTGAACAGAAAAATGCACAGTCTTCAGTTTTTATTTTATTTTATTTTTATTCTTAGACATTTAAACACTGCTCTATTCATACCAGAAATATAATATTAGTCTTCATTATACTATTTAGGTTCCAAATCTTAAAGCTGGTTAAATTAAATTAATTTAATTAAAGTTAAATTCAAACTTGTCACCTCAAGCAGCTTCCTGAATAAAACAAACTGAAAATCCACGACAGGAATTCAAGCTCATTATGAACAAGTTAAATAATCATCCCTCTGTATATTTCATATTAAAAAATCTAAAAGAAAAAAGAAAACGCAGATCTATTTTTAGCCTTGTGACTCTCAAATCAAGCTGTGCTGTCAGAAAGTACGACTACGTTCACACACAGCGGGTCTAATTGGTGCGACTCCTCCGGGGCGCTCATCATTCAGCAGCTTCATTGTTTTAGTCGCAGCAGAAATTAGGTTTGAGGCGGGCTGTTTGGTGCGACTGAAAGATGTGGAACCACCTCGTGAGTTCTTACAGGTTGCTAAATCACACAAATACTCTGCTGCTCGTGTGTGTTCACGTCCGATCATTCCCTGAAGTCTAGTTCTTATTAACCGAGCAGCAGTCGGGATTTACGTTTCTGATCCTCGGTATTAATAACGCGCCACCAATATGCTTCGTTCTGAAAGTTTGAGAAAATCGCTTCGACGGACTGAGACGTCTGTTTGTTGCAACTCATCCAGCTACATCTGTTGTAATTACACCAGGATTATGCGTGTTTTCATTAAACCGGTACCTGTGGAGTTTATTTAGCTGCACAAGCTGCTTCCTTCACTTCAATCGCTGCAGGTTTGATGTTCGCCCCAACTGTCGCAGATGTCGGTTGAGGCACAAGGAATAAACGTAGACTCGCAAGCAGAAGACAGATGGATGGAATATAAATATAAGCGTATTTATTAACAAACACAACAAACTAATTGTGCTGCTGTGGCGGTTAGGAAATAGGACGTGTTGTGGAACTAAACACTGGAACAAACTGGTAAAGATCAGAGAGCCAGCCTGGAGCTAAATACAGTAATGACAAACAATACAAGTGTGATATTATAAGTGTGTGTTGGAAGGACTCTCAGCTACTACCACACCAAGCGTTAGCTCAGTATCTGAAACAATTCACTGACTTGTAGCCATAACTGTGCATGTTAAGGTCAATCAGCTGTCACCATCTCTGCGTGGATTAACCTCAAAGGTACTTGTAGATGAACATTTAATCATTATTGCCTGCAATTTTCAGTAAATTCAATCCAGTGGTTCATGAGATGTTCATGAGCATGCATTCACAGCTTTACACAAACATGGTCAAATACATCATCTTCCACATTTACCTTTCAGCAGCAGACGATAATCAACAACCAAACAAGCTAATTAAGGTAGAGATCAACATGAGTTGAGCAAAGGACAGAATATGTAAAACATGTTAGCACTAAATTAAATATAAACTAGAGAAATTGCATTTCCTACAAAAACGCAGTGTGAACGCTTATTACCAAATGACTGTAGCTGAAAACTGCTGAGGAAGCTAAAACCAACTCTTAATGTGAGTTGAATTTGAACAGCTGACATTTGCTAAAAGGTGGAAAATAAAAGTGGAAAGCTGAAGAAAAATGGCAGAAATGTGTAGAATACGCTTTGAAATATGTAGAGGTTGAATATTATTGATTATGATCCAATATATATGGATTATTGAGCTTGCATTAGGATATAGGTTGAACAGGTTACAAAAATCTGAAAATAGAAACAACAAAAAAGAAACTGTGCTCAAAGAAGCAAAAAAAGCAGCAAAAAAGTAGCTGAAAAAGCTAAAAAAAAAAAAGTGCTGAAATTAGCAGAAAAAGGCTAAAAGAAGCATAAAAAGTTGAAATTGGTAGAAAGAAGACCAAAAGGTGCAAATGAGAAAAGAATAGTAGAAAAAAAATGTTTTAAATTAGCAGAAAAATACCTAAAAAGTAACTGAAAAAGCTAAAAATAAAAAAATCTGAATTTAGCAGATGAAAGTACATAAAAAGATAAAATTAGCAGAAAGAAGCTGAAGCAGAACAACAGCTGAAATGAGCAGTTAAAGGTTGTAAATCGAACAAACGGTGTGAAGGATGTGGAGAGCTCCATTCATTTTCAATGAGGAAAACATGGCCGACAAAGCTAAATATTTCTAAAGATAAAAACTGCACAAATACCAACAGTCACAGCAGGAATGTCCTGAACGAGACGAACGTTTTGATACATGAATTGTTGAAACCGAACAAAAATCATGCACAGAACGAGTTACGTGTTGAAACACACACACAAAAAAAATGGATCTCAATAATGAAAATGATTTATAAACAATCACACGATAATAATCTTAAAAGCACTAAAATGACACCAGGACGACAGGAAAACACAAACCAAAGAATATATCTACCTGGTTTATGAAAAAGTCTGAGTTTTTCTGTTTTGTTTACTTTTCTTTCTGATTTCTCTGAAGATTATTGTTTTTTATTACTCGTGCAGGATTTAACCAAGCAGCTGGATGAGGTGACCCAGAACTCAGAGATCATAGAGATCCGTCAGAAGGAGGCCGAGTGTGAGCTAGAGGCAGCCAGAGACCGAGTCCAGCAGCAAGCAACAGAAATCCTCCTCAAAGCCAGTAAGAACCTGAACCACTTCCTGTTTCTCTCTTCCCTCCTACTCAACATCCTTTGTCATCAAAAGGCATCAAACAAACCCTCTAACAACCTCTCCCATCTCTTCTGAGCCATTGCTGCGTTAATGTTATTGCTGCAAATCAAACCTAATGGCCGCCCCCGTCCCTAAAAGGCAAATAAGGCACTTTGAGCACCAAGTAAATCCAGTTGTGTTTATGTGTGAAACTCTATGATTTAATAACTAGCTGCATCTCATTTGCATAAACATGAGTGTCTGATGCATGTGAGGAATCTGAACCACACTCGGCTCATTGGTTTCATGAGCTCCTCGTGTCCAACGAGAATATTTTCCCACTTTCCCGCTTCTTGCATCTGAGCGAGGGGACTCTGATGAAT
Organism: Nematolebias whitei; assembly: GCF_014905685.2. Taxonomy (NCBI): domain Eukaryota; kingdom Metazoa; phylum Chordata; class Actinopteri; order Cyprinodontiformes; family Rivulidae; genus Nematolebias; species Nematolebias whitei. The sequence continues at coordinate 44,751,490 of NC_056509.1, forward strand.
TCAGCCGTGACCGTCACATTTACCAGGGATGCTCTCCACGGATATCTCAAGGTCATTTTAGGAGGAAAAAACTGTTTGACTTTCAATGTGATTGTTTTTTTACCAAGTCCAACAAAGTTAAGTCAGGTCCTCTGGACGGTTTCTTTGTTTTGTTGAAACGTTTTGTTTTACCAAACCCTAACCCATCCAAAGGACTTCATCAGTCTGAGGAGCCACAACAAACACAGTCTCATATGTAGCACACTCGCATAGTGTTTGGTGGTGATAAGATGGTTTCTGGAGTCCACCCTCTCTCCCATCGACTCCTCTGAGGCAGCCATGGCCAAAGTGGTTCACAACATAAATCCAGGTAATCCACTTTAGCCGTGTCTGCCTCAGAAGGAGTCGACGGGGGAGAGTAGTTTGCTAACAGTCCCATTGCTGTTGGTTTTATTCATGATAATGGTCATAAAGTCCAACATGCTGATGCTGATCGTTTCAATATTTGTGTCGTTCTCCTGCCGTCCTCTCTCAGGTCAGATAAGCAGCCTGCAGGCCACCCAGATGACCCAGGAGGCAGCCATCAGGGACCTGGACAACGAGCGAAGCCGGCTGAAGGATAAGGTGCTGAGGATGGAGGAAGAGAGGGAGGCCCTGCAGAACCAGAGCCAAGCCCTGGATGAGCGGCACAAGCAGCAGATCCAATCCCTCGAGAAGGTGTGTGTGTGTGTGTTTAGTATGCATGCAACGCTGGAAGTAACCGCGTTATGAATAAGTAATAAGTCATCAAAATGCTGTGACTGAACTTTTCTGTGGACTTTGCTCTACAGTACTTTCCTGTACGGTAACAATGTAAACTTCACCGCGTAGTTCTCTGGAGACAGAATCAGCTTAAATCTGCAGCTGTTGTACCACGAGGATGAAGAAGGACTGAATGTGGGTTTAAGAAACATTTTTATACATTGCTCTCTAACATTTGCCTCTTGTTGGCTGTTGTTTGTTGGTCAACAAAGTTATCACCTATAACATCAGCAGAGTAAAAAATAACTTTTGTTTTTTTCTACTAAACAAAATAAGCTTCATTCAGTCAAGAGTGAGACAGTTTTTATGAACTGCTGTTTTATTTAAACTGCTTTCATTTAAAATCAGGTATAATGTGAACGCATCACTTCAGACAAACTGAACTAATGTGGAGCGGCTTGATTTGGAAATATCTCTTCATCCATTCATCATCCATCCATCCATCTATCCATCATCCATCCATCCCATCTGTCCATCCATCCATCCATCCATCCGTCCGTCCGTCCGTCCATCTGTCTGTCTGTCTGTCTGTCTGTCTGTCTGTCTGTCTGTCTGTCTGTCTGTCTGTCTGTCTGTCTGTCT
>NC_056509.1:44752951-44754975 GCF_014905685.2 Nematolebias whitei
ATCTATCTATCTATCTATCTATCTATCTATCTATCTATCTATCTGTCATCTATCTATCTATCTATCTATCTATCTATCTATCTATCTATCTATCTATCTATCTATCTATCTATCTATCTATCTATCTATCTATCTATCCTTCCATCCATCCATCCATCCAATCATTCATCCATCCATCCATCAGGCCAGCCAGCCATCAATCTATCCATCCAGCCATCTGTCCATCCATCCATCCATCCAGCCATCCATCTATCTATCCATCCTTCCATCCATCCAGTCATCCATCCATTCATCCATCCATCCATCCATCAGGCCAGCCAGCCATCAGTCTATCCATCCAGCCATCTGTCCATCCATCCATCCTTCCATCCATACATTCACCCATCCATCCAGCCAGCCTCCCATCCATTCATTCGTTCATTTGTTCATTTATTCATCCATCCATCCATCCATCCATCCATCCATCCATCCATCTATCCATCCTTCCATCCATACATTCACCCATCCATGCTGCCAGCCTCCCATCCATCCATCCATCATCCATCCATCTATCATTCATTCATCCATCCATCCATCTATCCATCCTCCATCCATCCATCTATCATTCCATCCATTCATCCATCCATCTATCCATTCATTCATTCAGCCATCCATCCAGCTATTCATTCATTCATTCAGCCAGCCATTTATTTATTTATTTTCTTCCACGTATCCTCGGTCATGTAGCAGAAGAAACTGGTCAAGGAGGAAAACCCAAACAACCCCCGCTCCAACAGTCTCCAGCTCCCCTGAGCGATCCTAAGCCAGAGGTTATTTGATCGCTGACATGACCAGAAAACCTTCAGAGGGAGGCCTCTTGGCAACACAACGGGATGCCTGAACCACGTCAGGTTACCTGGCTCAGAATAGGGTTAGCAGGACATGTCCCAGAGCCAGGACTGAAGGTGGGGGTGACTCACTAGTGACTAGCACCACCTGCAGGGAAAGTAGTTTTGGTTTGGTGCTATGTGAGCTGGTGGCAGGTGAGGACTAGACCCCTGGGCTGCTGAGTCTTAACATCATAAAGCAGCAGTTTAGAATCATATCTGATCCTGACTGGCTGGAGGTGACTGCTTAGTTTGAATGAAATGAACTGAATTATATTAATTTGGGGAAAAAAGCATATTTTTTAAACAGTGCATTGCAGTGACTTATGTTGTGAATGGGTGACTTGAAAATAAATTGACATAAATAATCACCTACATAGCCAAACTATTTATTCACCTTAGAGTCCTCAAACGTCAGATGTGAGAGAGGAGCTATAATATTTATTAGATACTTCAAGTAATAGGGCAAAAGTTTATTAAAATAAAAGTTTAAATGAAGCATGATGACAAACGTAACAAAAAACTGCAAAATGCTGAAAGGTCAGCTGATTTGTGGTCGATTTTTGTCAGCAGACCAACCACAGCTGGCCGTAAATGTCAAGTGTTGCTGCTTTTATCTGATATTTGTGCAGCGTAATCCTCTGGGAGCTCAGAGAGTTCTCACACTGACTGAGAATGCTGTGAGTTTCAGTTTATTCCTGAGGAGAATGGAGGTCCTCACCTAAACCCTTCAACACATGTATGTCATAGCCATTTCCTCAATATTTGCCAATTTTGTGTTTTTGAAGTTCATTTGACTGTGGCAGCCATCATGTGTGTGGTAGACTCTAAAAGTGAATAAGTTGTAGATGTACATATAAAGTTAACTTCTTGCAGGTTTAATTAAACTTTGTCCAGTGGTTCATGAGATATTTTACTAACAGAAAGACACACTGAAACATGCACACACAAAAATGGGCAAAAACAATATTGCCTTTTAGTTTTGGGTAATAAATACCAATTGCCATACCAATTTATTTCTAACGCATTTAAAATACAACATAGCAGCCGTCCGAAGTGCTGTACAAAAATAAAAACAAAGAAAAACACAACAGTAAAACAATAAAACAACTATATATATATATATATATATATATATATATATATATATATATATAT
>NC_056509.1:44754985-44809211 GCF_014905685.2 Nematolebias whitei
ATATATATATATATATATATATATATATATATATATATATATATATAAACTAATCAGAACATCACAAGTAAAAGAATACAACATTAAGACACAGATGCTAGTTCACTCTAGATTAAAAGCCAATTAAAAAAAGTGTTTTTAAACAAGTTTTAAAAACAGAGCGTGACAGGGCCTGCCTGACCTTCAGCAGCACAATTGTCTCTATAATGACCAAAATGTCACAAATGTTTTTGTCTGAAATACTATTTTTGACCAATCTTGAAATATTAATTCTTGTATTAAAAATATTTCATTCATTCTGATGCATGCTCAATAATCCAGGTAGAAAAATCTAAAAAAGTTAATTCTGGTCCTCTGGACATTCAAAAAAAACAAAACAAAGCAAAACACAAAAAAAAAAGTAGAAATGTTTTGTCTTTCATCTGAAAGACTTCCTCAGTCTGAGGTGCTGTGTTCAGCTCAGTCTTATAAATAGCACCTTCTCAGAGTGGATCAACCATTTTGCTGCTGACAACCAAAAACAGCTGCTCACATGATCAAGGGGGACCATTGTTAGGCTGATGGTCCTCCTTGATCATGTGAGCGTGTCCAGAGACAACACACAGAGGTACTGCAGAGTTCAGATAAAATCGATCAGCTCACATAGTTCCCTCCGGAAAGATCCGTACGCTCTCGAGGGGTGCCGAGGGGTGCCGAGGGGTGCCAAAGATGACGTCTGATAGAATCCAGAATCCTGAAATGATGTCAGATTCAGCTGGGCCCATCTGATTGGTCTGTAGACTTCCTCGGTGGGAGGGGCAGAGCATCAAGGTTTACTAAACTTCCAGGCGAATTAAGATAAGACGGCCTGTCAAGGCCAGTCAGGATCCAAATTCAGATAAACACAATTGTTTTGGGGACAGGCAGAACTTAATGACATCGACCTCGAGTCTGTGTTGGTCCACTCGATTCTGAAACGTTCAAATTAAATGGGCACACCAATGGACTATGCCTGAGAGTAATCCCCGAGATCTGCTCCATCCTGCCAAAAGGATTAAAAATCTTAGTTTATTTTATTGAGTTGCTGCTTTTTGTCTTTAAATTGTGGATTAAAGGAGTTAAATGCTTATTTTTGTCACAACAGCCTTTTTAAAATAATTGTCATATATAAAGACAAAAAAAACAAACAGTTGAGGATCTTTAAAAAAAAACATGGATAAATACAGCATCTTGTGAATTTACTTCTTTGTGATTACATGTTTAGAAAAAAATCTTGGATTGGTTTAATTTAAAAAGTGGCTGCATTAGGATACAAAAAGAAAAACAATATTGTATATAACCAAAAATGTCCATGCTCAGTTATATCAATATTGTATTAATATTATATCAATTAATATTATATCAATATTGTCCTGTGATCTTACTCGTGTAAACAGGCAACAGTATGGGGAAATAAATTCATTAATGAGGCTTGTTTTCTCTCATTCCCAAGAAGGTTTGGTACTTTTTTCTTGTTCCGAGTCCTTCATCCAAAGCATCAATTAACCTCCCAGGATGCGGACCGTTTGTCAAACTGTAGAGTTTTTCTCCACGTTGTCGTTGCCACATGATATCACAGCAGTCCTGCTCCCTCCGACTAGTTTTAACTGATGTTTTCCTGCAGATTTCAACAGTAGCGCTTGATTTTGATAAATTCTTCACACCAGGATGTTTGTTCCATGCTGAGGGTGTTTTAATTGTGTGCCAGCAATTAATAATCTGTCGTGGCTTTAATTTAAATGCGCAGCCAAACAATACTTTTAAATGTACATGTTTTTTTTAGCTGACTCATCATGTAATGAGAGCATGAGTTCAGAAGTGTTTGTGGTCAGTTTGTTTCAGAAATGATTTTTAGAAGCTTTTCCTTTTTAATACATCATGCCCCAAAATCTGTTTGGTGGTAAATCCTAGGGAAGAGTGAATTTATTATAAATATCCTGAACCAGATAGTTACTGTCAGTCCTCACAGTTCACAGCTTGAATTTATACAAATTAATAAAATGTGCATTTAAAGTTCTTCATGGTTTACAGCCATATTTACTTTTTTCATCCTTTACTGCAGCACTGCAGCTGTTCTGTCCCAAAACCAGAGGCGCCACCAAAAGGAGAGCCAGGGGAGGCTGAGGCCCCCCTTTGTAATTTGCTGGCCTCCCAGTCTGTTAGCAAATTATGTCATGAACTCCTGATGGCCACCAAAGCTAACTGGCATTAGCCAAAACAAAGATGGCTACAATTCAGTGAGTTTTACAGATATTAAGCTAAGATTTGGTGCGTCAGCAGCTGAGAGTCACTCCTGACACATGCTCTGAGCTATAAGGGTTTGTGCAAGACAAGTTTAAACATTCGGCGTGCAAGACAGCAAGTGATATTCATCTTTACAAGGAATGTTCGTTTCAATCATAAATATCAATTAGAGAGACAAGAGGGCAGGCTTTAAGGATTCTTAGCTACATCAAGTGTAAAAATAAAAAAAAGAGCAAAGTACCTACATCAGAAGGTGATTATCTACAGTAACGTACACAGCGCAGAATAATTAAAATTCTGGTATGGGTTTCTGTTGTTGGTTAACAGTAGCCTCATCTGGCCACCTTTGAGAATTTTCTATTCAAAACCTGCTGAGATACACAAAATTAATGTCTAAAGAAAATGTTGTCATTGTCATCACATGGGTGCATGAATGAGGTAGAACAAAAGTTTGTGACTCGGGTCCCAGTTTTAGCTCAGCAACAGACAGCAGTAAAGTAAAAACAGACTTTAGTAGCGTAATAAGGCAATAAAGCCAACAGATATATGTTGTTGTGATTGATTGGTGTCAATCACAACTAATTATGTGTAACTAGGCAAAAGGTCCTTCTCCTACTCCGCTCCTGTTTCCTGGAATATATTGCAAAAAGATCTGAAGCTCTCGACCGTGACCTCTCCAAGTACCTTTAAACATCTGTTAAGTTCCTGGCAAGAACCGATGCAGACATGTTCCTGTTTTTAGTTTTATACACCGCCTCGTAATCTAGCTGGGGTTTTTTTGTTGTTGCTACATTTCCTTTTAATTATCCTTTTAATTACCAATTTGTTTTTAATTATATATAAAAAAATAAAATAAACAAATTTGTATGAATTATTTGTGAGTATCTATTGTTGTCGTTGTTGTCCACTTTTGTCATCACTCTTTGTTAAACTTCAGGAACCACACAGTCCTGCAAACATGGCATTATTAGAACTTTTAAACTCTACAAGACTTTTAAAAAGACTATTTTTGTTACCCTAATCAGTACCACTTTACAATAAGGCTCCCCTTATATATGGCTAATTAATAGTTTATAGGTATATTATTAATTCCTCTATAAACACTTTATGAATCATTAATAGCTGCTTATGATGCGTTAATTAAGGGCAAGAAAGAGACAAAATTGACCAGTTTCTTGTCAAATAGTGAGCCAAATATATCACCTATATATTTACATTAAACATTTCAGACTAAGTTACTACCTTGTAAGTGCAATAAGCATTTGTAAACCTTTTTTTAGCATATAATATTGTACTTTATCACTGCATTAAAAGTATCCATAACTAATATATCCCAAAGAAATATAGGTTTACAAATGCTTATTGCACTTGTAGTAACTTAGTCTGAAATGTTTAATAAGACAACTCTAGATTAAATATATAGGTGGTATATTTGGCTCACCATTTGACAAGAAACTGGTCAATTTTGTCTCTTTCTTGCCCTTAATTAACGCATCATAAGCAGCTATTAATGATTTATAAAGTGTTTATAGAGGAATTAATAACACATCTATAAACTATTTATTAGCCATACATTTAGGGAGTCATATTGTAAAGTGGTACCCAATAATCTAGTATCAGACATTTTTAAAAAGGTTTTAATTCAAAAGCTTGACTTTTACGTCCTTCCAAAAACTGATTAAAGTCCCAGTTTTTTTTTTTTTTTTTTTTCTACAGGCAATAAAAATAGAGGAAGAAGTGTTGCAGCTGAAAAGAGATCTGCTGATTTGAATGACTTAGAAGTCGTATTCTCCAGGAGAGTTTGAAACTGCCTTTAACGTCTCAGTAATTAACTGAACTAATGGACTTCATGGGTCCCATGGGGCAGTTCCTGGCTCAGATCCAGCCAATCAAAAGTTGGTAAAATTGGTGTGAGAGAGAAACAGCTGCTCCCCTCATGAAGGCTGGCTTTTTTTTCCTGCCGTTTTTCTGAAATAAAAAAATAAAAATTCTAGCCAGGCTTTAATGAAAAAACAACAAAAATAAAGGTGTTTATTTCTTTTGATCAGCACTGAAGCTTAGCAACAACCTAAATTAGCAGAACTCCATTCAGTCTCTCTGAAAAACATCATTAGACCACAATCTGCCAATGCTTTTATCTCTCTGCTCTGTTTTTAATTAAAAATGTTTCTGTCATATCCTCTGACCCAAACACAGGACTGAGCAGACAACTGATAGAAAACATATATACACATATATATATATATATTTTACTATAACATCAGATACACCATTTAATACACCGTATTATATTATATTAGCATGTATCTTACCTTGTATAGCGTTTTCTTTTTTTTTATAGTTTATATTATTTCTATTTTTGGGTGTAACTGGGACCTTGAGTACACAGTTTCATTCCACCTCATGTACCACATATGATTTGGGACAGTGGTGGCGCAGAGGTTAGAGAAGATGGGCCTGTGATCAGAAAGTCACAGGTTCAACTCCCGGTACCATCAACATCAAAATGTGGTTGGAAAACGTGAAACACCCACACCTCCCTCCACCCTCACTGGCCCCACTCTGGGCGTTGAGCAAGGCTCTTAACCCCCACGACTTGCTCCCAAAAACAGGTCCATCTTGACAATGAGTTCTCTTGACTCATTGAGAATACCTGTATAAATAAAAGGTAAATGAAAAAAAAAAAGAGTTGAATGACAATAAAGAAACGAACCTTGAGATAATTCTAAAACAGACAGAAACGGGTCTTAACAGGCATATAAAACGGCATATGGTGAGGATGTGTGTCTGTGGCACAGAGCTCACCTTTCAGCATGGTTTAAATGTGCGTTTCACTTCCTGTGTGTGTCAGACCGTCCACGAGGAGAAGGCGTCCCACGAGAAGGACATGAGCAACATACGAGCTTGCTACGAAGAGGAGGCCAACCAGATGAAGGACAGCCAGGCTCGGGCTCTGGAGGAAGTCACCAAGAAGCACAGAGTGACCCTGGAGAACGCCCTGACCAACGCAGAGAGGGACAAGAACCGCCTGCTGGCTGTGAGCACACACACACACACACACACACACACACCATACTGACGCCCTCTCTCCTCCAAGGTTTAATCAAGTCAGAATAGTTGAACAGTGTTAGAATAAGAAAAAATTAAGAACGCCTTTTTATGCCAGAGTTTTCAGCTGAAATCGTCACGGTGAGAAGAGACAGAATTGTAGCTGTTAGGGTCAAACCTTCCAAATGACGTCTGAGATCACACAGGATGTGTTTGCACTCGCAGTGTGTGTGTTGAGGATGACCCTCAGCTGCTGCAGCACCACACTTTAGCTCAAAGACTGGTGTGGTTGAATCGGAGTCATTAACAGGTTTGACTAAAACGACTGCAACTTCATCATTTTTCAACATAAAATCATCTTCAGCTAAAGTTTCTAGGCCTTTAATTTCCACACAAAATGTATTTTGTGTGGAAATGTTATTAAATGAGGTGTAAAACAGACTGTTTATGTGAGGCTAAACAAAAATCTGGATGTACAAATGAGGGATATAAACACTGTGGTGGTACTAACTTTAAATGTTAGAGTTTAGGTTAGCTAACAGAAGGAGGAATGAGTTTATACACAGTAGCTTTGTACTATAGTACATGCTCAGTTTTCTCTTTTCCGTCCCTCATGGTGGATCAAGGGGTAATCACAAATACCCTCTGTTCATTTGTCCATCTGTAGATGTTGTCAGCATGATAACTTTAAATAAAGGTGAGGTACTGACTTCCATTATGGTGTGTAGCTACATCTAGGGATAAGAAAGTTTCCTTATGAACGTTGGGTTGCCATGTCAAAATCTAAGATGGCTGCCATCATATATGTCTGTCCATCTTTTGAGCTGGATAACTTGAAAAATAAGCAACATTCCGACTTCTATTTTGGTGTGTGGATGCTTCTACGTGTACTAAATGTCACTATCAAAAATGGGGTTACTACATCAAAATCCAATATGGCTGCTACCCTATGTACAGGATCATGTATATATCGTATATATCATATATATATATATATATATATATATATATATATATTTATATATATATATATATATATATATATATTTATATATATATAAAGGTGTTTTAAATCCTTCCCATACTCGTGCAATATTCTAAACAATGTTTCTAAACTCTAAACGCACTCAAAGAGCACAGAATGTCATGATTTCAGCTCCCTGTCTCCTCTGTTCTTTGCCACCTGCAAGTGCTCTTGGCCACGCCCACTTCTCAGCTCTGCACGGAGAACAGATGATCAGCTGCAGCAGTAAGGGCTGCACAAAGGTGCAGGAGGTGCTAAATAATTTAAATTTATTTTAAATAATAACTTCATGCCAATCATGTGGGTCATCCATCAATCAGCCAATTGTGTGCCAGGTCCAATCTTATTTTGAAAAAACGTGATAGAGCATGTTCGCGATAAACAAAGTGATTGAACTGCGAAGTAGCGAGGGAATACTTCGCGGTTCAATCACCCCACTCGAAAACTGTCTGTACAAACAGCGTGCAACACAGACGTGTCTCTATCTTCACCACCACCCCCACATCTACAAAAAATCACGGAAGGCATGAGCACCCTGCAAAGGCAAGTGAACCTAGAGGAAACACTGATACTATCCACCCCATCATTTGAGGAAACTGTGCTTTCTAGTTTTTATATTGCTTAAAAGTATAGTCTGTTCAAATGATGAGGTGGCCTTTGTGGTGACTGAAAATTAATCAATGAATGGGGGCCAAGGCCACCATTGGCCACTCCCTGACTCCACCCATTTGCAACAATCTGTCACTCTGTGCCGCCTCGGACAAGAAAAAAAAACTATTGGTACGTCTGTTATTCTAAAGTGTGACTCCTACCTCCTTGAGGATCTTGCACCAAAAGTATTGTGTACTTGCATTCTTTGTGTACAGTCCAGAAAAAACACTAACTTCAAAAACTACTAGCATTCACTAGTCAAACATAAAACCTTTTGTGTTTATTCAAAGTAACTGTTAAAAGCTTCACTCTGAGAACAGACCCACCGGCTAGACAACTGAACAAGTTGATACACAATGTAAAAAAAAGAAGTAGATTTTATAATAAAAAAAGATAAATGTGCAAGAAGCTCTTCTCACTTTACTTCTTTACACCAGATCTAGATTTATAACTGTTGAATGGTGCCGTTTCAGTGAGTTTGATTTTCTAACAGTGACTCGGTGAAAGCCCAAGATTTCAGCTCTGTGTTCTGCTTTTACTGTCTGCCACAATGTCTGGTTCTGTCGCAGCACTTGGTGTGTTGGTGCTGGATCTGGTGATGGGGGAGCGGTGACTGACACACCCTTCACCCCGGCTGCACATGTTTTAGTGTCATCAGGTGGACTGGGAGCCTTTTAATGCGCCAGTGTGAATATCACAGTTGGATCATTATGAAAAAAACCAACACAGATATTAAAGATGAATATCACTTGTGTTTATTTACCCACTGACGTGCTGTCTGCTTCTGAAAAATACTTATAACAAGCTGTTACACTCAGAGTATGTGTTGAGGATGACTCTCAGCTACTACCACATCAAATATCAGCTCAGTATTTATTAAATTACCTGATTTATAGTCATGTCTGTGTTGGCTGTGGTCTGTTAGCTACAGCAGCCATCTTGAGTCTCACAATGTTAAGCAGTTGTTTATGCACATCCAGTGTATGTTTACTGAATGTTGTATTAAAATCATCCCTGATGTTCATGAGATATTTTGCTAACAGGCAGGCAAAGCTGACTTCAAGTAGTTAAGTCCAATATTTTAAACACATTTCTTGTGCAGTTTATTAGTGCTCAGAATATGTGTTCAGTCTCAGCTACTACCACACCAAATTCAGTATGTGAAATAGACAGAATTGCAGCCATTTTCCATGGCTAAAGTTGATGCGGTGTGGCATCCATTTTGAATCGGGTCAGCTTATTGACATTAATACAAACGAAGAGGAAATTGAAGCCAAAGTGGCTGTTTTTTTGGTAGCTGCCATGTTGTATTTTTGCACCCAGAATCAGTAAAGCTAGAATGTGTAGTTTCAATATGAAAGTCCCTAAATGTTCGTGGAAAACATAAAAAAACATAAAGGTAAGAACCACACGAATCAACAGAACCAAACATGTGAAAAGTTATCTGGTGTGTATTTTGGTTTTCTTAGTCAGGAAAATGTCTGATTCATTTATATGGAGGGGGCGGGGCTTAAAGCATGTACACCACAAGCGGCTTCAACTTCCAGGTTCTGTTTCTGTTTCTAGCTATCATAAATCTCAACGAGTTGACTTCAAACTTTAACTAGTTGTACATCCAATGATTACTTTTTATCAATAATAGAAATATTGGAAAATGTAAATGTTGAGCTGCATTTGTCTGTTAATCTTGGCGGGGGTTGTGGTGTGTTGTGTTCTGGTTTAGATGTTTTTAGTGTTTTGTTTATATTTCTGAGTTAATTGACTCTGAGTCTACATTGGTTTAAAAATAATATTTCTCCCATGTTCAAGTTGTTTTGTCTCGTTTTCTTATGAATTCCAGTCAACGGTACGTTGTGCTTTATTTTGTGTAACTTTTTCATCTCTGGAGTTTCTTCCTGTCAGGTTTTATTTAGCTGATTGGTTACGTCTCGGCACCATTCTGTTGATTATCACCGTCTGTGAGTTTTGTTGGGATTTGTCTGTTCTTTGCCGTAGCTTTGTGTTCCGTCTTTGTCCCTGTCGCTGCTCTTCATGTCGTCGTTCTCGTTGTGAATTTCTGTTTGTCTTGTTTTTATTGCCAGCTTTGCTGCACTCCTAGTTACTGAACAGTTTTTGTTCTTCTTGTTTTCCTGCCTGCTGTTTACATTTGGGTCTTAATTTGTCCCCTCAGGACAACATCAAGCTGAAAACAGTCTGATTTTACAACAACAAAATAAAATAAAATAAATAAAACAACATTAAGCACAATCGATTCACGCTGTAAAACAAGCACAGAAACACTGTTTGGAACGTCTGCGTCCTAATGCATTAATTATAAGGAGCAACGCACATTGAAGTTCACCACAACATTAACAATTGATACAACTTGCAGTTAATGTTCCTGCCTTCTTTCTGTCCTGCAGGATTGTATTGCTCCCCATTAAAGGCTGAGTATTACCTTAAAAAATGTGTTTTGATGTCTGAGATTTAAACTAAACTCAGTCCATCTTACAGTATGTTGAGAACAGTGCTTAATTTGTAAACCAAACGGTGCCGGAACGCAAGTAGCTGAGGGGGGGCGCTAAGGGTCATTTCCTGCATTCTGGTGTATTTTAACGGGCTGTTAAACATCTATGTGTTAGATATTTATCTAGACTGGTCCTGACACACCCTGTCAAAATAAGAGTTCCTGGATCCTGTTCTGGCTGAGATGTGTTGGTAACAGACACACAAACACGAGCAAAAACATTATTACCCATCTTCACCCTTTGACAGCGATAAATAAAAATTATGATAATAATAATAATATAACTCGCACAATGGAAGAATTCCTGGAACTTGTATTTATGTTCAAACTCTTTCTCTCCGGGATTTATTAGAGCAAATATACGATCCTGCTGCTCCGCCAAACGGTAAATAACTTTGGGAAAGAGCGCTGCTGCTAACAATCATTTCTGTTATTCATCCATCCATTCATCCATCCATCTTTACCCGCTTCTTCCTTTTCGGATCATTTTTATTCCTTACAGTACAAGTGGAAGCAAATAATGCCATAAAAGTCTGATTTGATGTAAAAGTACAAAACAATAAACTTTAAGCTGTAAAGTCAAATGTTGACGAGTACATTTACTGAAGGGATGTGCAGACTTTAGTGGTGTAAATGCTGAGTCAGCATTCATAGTTCGTTTATTTTCCCTCTGTACATTTTTAACAATGTAACACTTCTGCTTACTTTGTGTCCGTTTTAGCTATTCATAACTCAAAACGTTCAGCTCATTCAGGGGATGGGTGATGCGACTTTTGTTTTTTATAACTCTTATACTTGTGAAAATGTTGTACTTTATTTACAAACATTTTTCCCATGTATTACTGAAAGTCAAGTCAAGTCAACTTTATTTATAGAGCACATTTAAAACAGAACCTGTTGTCAAAGTGCTTAACAGCAACAACAACAGATCTGCCTCTTTTAGCTGTTTTATGCTAATTTTAGCTTTTTCAGCTAATTCCACATTTTTTCACTTATTTAAACTTTTTTTCAAATGTACTCTCTCCACTTCGTTCTGGTAATTTAAGCTTCTTTCTGTTTTTTCAGCTTCTTTTCAGCTGTTTTTTTTGTTTTTTTTTGGCTAATTTCTGCTTTTTTCAGATCAATTCAAAATTTTTGTGGTAATTTCAGCTACTTTCAGCCTAATTAACGTCTTTATGCTCCTTTCAGCTTTGTCTGCTTGTTTAATCTTTTTCTGCAATTTCAGCTTCTATTTAGCTGTTTTATGCAAATGTTATCTTTTTCAGCTAATTCCATATTTTTGGAGCTCATTCCAGCTCTTTCTGCTTCCCTCTGTCTTTTCAGCTACTTTTCAGCTATTTCTTGCTAATTTCAGCTTTTTTAAACTAATTTTGTAATTTTTGTACTGATTTCTGCTTATTTAAACCCAATTCAGCAAATTTGGGATGATTGTTCTGCGTTATTCGGCTAATATAGGCATTTTCTTCCATTTCAACTACATTTAATTGTTTTTAGCTAATTTCAGCTGTTTTTCTGCAAGTTATTCTGCAATAAGCATTCACACTGCATTTTTGCAGGAAATGCAATTTCTCTAGTTATTGTTCCCATACATGGAAGTGATTGTTGGAGAATTGAAAAAGCAGATTAGCTGACAAAAATGATCAACAGGAGTAAAACTGCCGGCTAATTTCACTTAGAAGGTTTTCATTAATGAATTCATATCTATTAAATCACGTTAGGAATGTTTGTTGGTTAAAGTGAAAGTATGTGTCTAAAATCAACATGTTTCATGTTTAGACTCCTGCGGAATATCATCTGTTTGTCGAGGATCTCTTTAAACTAAAGTAAACCAGAAAGAGGGTATTGTAGTGAGTAAGAGGCTGGCAAATGAGTCCACCGACGTGGGTGCACATTTATATTTATCACCTATAAATGGCATCCAGGACTCCCCTTGGTTGAGCTTCTGTCGCTGCCATCGAGTTACAACAGAGCTCCAAAAAGAGCAAGTATAAAAAAGATACTCAGTGGAAGCAGGTTCTGGTAATGGAGCAGCTGATGGGAGCCACATGTGGTGACTTCTTCCACCTGTCTGATGAGTCATGCAGGTGAAGAGGGCATTGACAGCGGCAGGTGCTATTTAAAGGAGACGCAAGCTGAGGCTCCTCGTGGAAGCTGCATATTCACGTTGTGTCGGCAACAGTTTGAAGAAATCATCAAGTAAACGTCACTATATGTGATGAACCGTAAAAAGGAAGCATCCATTTTCAGCCTCACCAGAAGATATTTACATAGCGTATTTTGATATTCGTCACTTTTGCTCTTTCAAACGTGAGAAAATTAAGCTTGTTGTAGCTGTGGAGGTTTGACATTTAAAAAGCTGCCGAACCCATAGATGTTTAAATTTAAAGTCCCGCCTGAACGCTGATGACATTTACCTCGTGTGTAACTGCAGGAGAGTCAAAAGTAAGTAGAAATTAGAGCAGGCCGAATTGATGGGACAGATGTGTTTTGTGTGTCGGTGTGTTTGTTTCTAAAGCCTGCAGCTTTAATAATTCACTGCTTCTTACTCACAGAAGTTCCTCCTTCTGCCCAAACTTCCTGTTCGCTCTCTTCTAGGACGGAGGCTTTTCACTGCTTGTCTGCTGCATATTCTATCGGATATATTTTTACTTTTACATTTTTCTAACTCCTGCAACGAACAGAAGCATTTCTGAACCAATCTCCTCTTTTCTCTGATTTATGAATGTGATTCAAAAAATGCAACTCACTCTAATGTATCTTGGGCTAAACGAGAATGTCCACTAAGAGGAGTTTCTGCTTTTGCACATGTTCTACAGAACTGCCAGCTGCAAGAGGAAATTTAGCGTATCCTTTCAAAATAAAAGAGAAATGCATCTACTTTTAAACAACACTGGCAAAAACATGGAAACAACTCAATGAGGGTGTCACGGTTTAACTGGCAGTTGGACCCAAAAATGCAGACTGGCACAAGGAGCTTGAGAAAATAACGAAAAACGTTATTTAACAAAGCAAAACGCAAAAAAAAAAAAAAACCTTACAAAATACTTGAGGAGAATTTTTATTGATGCATTTATTTTTATTTTTTTATACTTGAGGATAATTTTACAGGAGTGCACAAGGAACACAAGGACCGGATGTGGCGCGAACCCTAAAAATGCTCGACTGAGGAATGACTGAGAACAGATCGAAGAGTGACTGCAGATGCGACTGAAAGCAGGAACAGGTGTGAACAGGTGTGAACAGGTGTAACTGGGCGTGGCAGGCTCACTGAGGGAGCAGAAAACTGACTGAGGAGAATCACTTAATGGCACAAGGAAACACAAGGTCTGATACAAAGAAAACTCGAGCAATTTATGTAAACACAAGAATCACGAAGCATGAATAAACTTAATGATATAATAAACTAACAAGAAACAATCATCAGAGTGGATCAGGTTGAGCTCAGCAAAAGCAACTTTTGTATTTTAATTTTTTTGGGGTTGTCCATTTAGATCATTATTAGTTTGTTTTTCTTGTCCCTCAACATAGAGTGAAGAGGGGAAATTGGAAATGTCCTCGGTCCGTTCGTCTGTCTGTCCGTGTAGAGAGCATGATAACTTGAAAAGTAAGTGAGGTACCTACGACTTCTGTTTTGGTGTGCGGCGACATCTAGGCATTAAAACCCCCCACTATTGACAATTAGGTTGCCAAGCCAAAATCCAAAATGACCACCACCAAATATAATTGTAAAACAACCACCCCAATCATTTGAACAAACTATGCTGTCTAAGTTTTGTATTGCTTAAAATTATAGTTTCCTCAAATTAATGGGTTGGTCAAAGATTAATATACGTTGGTCAAGGCCACCATTGGCCACGCCCTAGCTCCGCCATTCCACCTGGTGGTGGATAAAACTCCTCCCTCTACTCACCAGAATCCGTCATTCTGTGTCACCTCAGATAATAAAAATAAACTTACCTCTGTTCTACAGTGTGACTCCTACACACTTGAATATCTCAAAAACACCAGAAATTATCCATCCATCCAATTTCTTCCGCTTATCCGGGGTCGGGTCGCGGGGGTAGCAGCCTAAGTAGGGAGGCCCAGACTTCCCTTTCCCCAACCACTTGGTCCAGCTCCTCCGGGGGGATCCCGAGGTGTTCCCAGGCCAGCCGAGAAACATAGTCCCTCCAGCATGTCCTGGGTCTTCCTCTGGGTCTCCTCCCGGTGAGACGAACACCTCACCAGGGAGGTGTCCAGGAGGCATCCTAAACAGATGCCCGAGCCACCTCAACTGGCTCCTCTCGACGTGGAGAAGCAGCGCGGCTCTACTCTGAGTCCCTCCCGGATGATCGAGCTTCTCACCCTATCTCTATGGGAGAGCCCAGACACCCTGCAGAGAAAACTCATTTCGGCCGCTTGCATCCAAGATCTTGTTCTTTCGGTCACAACCCAAAGCTCGTGACCATAGATGAGGGTGGGAGCGTAGATCGATCGGTAAATTGAGAGCTTCGCCTTTTGACTCAGCTTTCTCTTCACCACGACAGACCTGTACAGTGCCTGCTTCACTGCCGACGCTGCACCTATCCACCTATTGAGCTCGCGTTCCATTTTTCCCTCATTCGTGAACAAGACCCCAAGATACTTGAACTCCTCCACTTGGGGCAGGACCTCCTCCCTGACCCGGAGAGGGCACTCTACCCTTTTCCGGCTCAAGACCATGGCCTCGGATTTGGAGGAACTGATCTTCATCCCGGCCATGTCGCACTCGGCTGTGAACCGCTCCAGTGAAAGCTGTAGATCACAATTTGATAAAGCCAGTAGGACCACATCATCTGCAAAAAACAGAGAAGCAATCCTAAGGCCACCAAAACAGATCCCCCCAACACCTTGGCTGCGCCTAGAAATTCTGTCCATAAAAGTTATGAACAGAGTCGGTGACAAAGGGCAACCTTGGCAGAATCCAACTCTCACCGGGAACAAGCCCGACTTACTGCCGGCAATGCGGACCAGGCTCTGACACCGATCATACAGGGACCTAACAGCCCGTATCAAAGGGCCCGGTACCCCATACTCCTAGAGTACCCCCCACAGGGTTCCCTAAGGGATGCGGTCGAACGCCTTCTCCAAGTCCACAAAGCACATGTAGACCGGTTTGGCAAACTCCCACACACCCTCCAGGACCCTGCTGAGAGTGTAGAGCTGGTTCAGTGTTCCACGACCAGGACGAAAACCGCACTGCTCCTCCTGAATCTGAGGTTCGACTATCCGACGGATCCTCCTCTCCAGAACCCCCAAATAGACCTTACCAGGGAGGCTTGAATATCTCAGCAACACCAGAAATTACAGCTTGTTTAATAAGATTTCAGTTTGTGACGTTAAAATTTTTATTGTCTGCTGCTTAAAGGGACAGCAGTGTTTTTGATGTTCTTTGTGTTCTTGGATCTGTTTCTGTTCCAAAATATCTCATGAACCAGTGGACAAATTTTATTGAAACCCAAAAAATAATCGGTGTATGTAAATCTTGACTTGACTTTTCAAGCCTCATTTTCAAGCCATATTTGTGTTTTCTGTTTAAAAACTCAAATATGGCTAAAACTGATTGAAATAATGAAATTTCCCTTTGGGATCAATAAAGTATATTGGTTGATTGATTAACTCGGTCACTTTAAATTAAATTGTGCTCTAACCTCAAAGTAATGAAGTTGCTCGTGATGCTTTTATAAGACTCAAATGCAGAAATTATTGATTTCTAATAAGACATTACAGCTCCAACAATGCTCCTTTTCTTTTGGTGTTTCGATTGTAACAAAACATTCCTGTCAGGATGACTTGGTATGTGACACGAAACACTGAACATGTCCTGTGGGATTTAAAACAGAAGTCAGGACCAGTTCAACCAGCATGAAGCAGCTGTGCCAAACCCCAGCCAACAGCTGATTCGCCTGCTGCAGAGGCGTATTCTTCCACCGGACTAAAATTGGCTGTAATGATGCCTAATCTCCACCTAGGCCTTGTTCCGCTCACGCACGGCCGTCTGAAGGGGAGTCATCAACCGTTCTCCTGCATCAGTTACATAATGAGGACGAGGTTTAAATGAGATTCCACTGCAGACCTGATGCAAGCTGACAGATACATTAAAAGGAGGCCGCTATGCATTTTTTATGGTTTCTATTATTACTCATGAAGGCAAGAGGTGATAATGTTTTTGCCTGTGAGTTTGTGTGAACGTTTGTACTGTTAGCACAATCTCTGAAGAACAAGTCTGAATATGAATGAAACTCTTGGAAAGTAATCGAGTTAAAATCTAGACCTGACTGACTTTTGAAGTCATCCTTATTAAAGATGTCTGCCACAGTCAACTGACCTAACTAAATACACCAATGCTATAACTCTGCTCATTTTACCAATACTGAGTTGAAATTGAGTGCGGTAATAACTGAGCATCGTCCCCAACACATATTTTGAGCACAACACATTGCACGACATCTTGGCTTAAAACCTTGACAATAATAATAATAATAATAATGCGTTATGTGTTGTAATCATTGTATGTTCCCATACAATGGAGAAATTGGCTCTCTTCTTTTAGCCCATCAACCACCAGGTGGATCAGTGGGCAGCTATAGAAAGTGCCCAGGGAGCAACTGGGGATAAGGTGTCCTGCTCAGAGACACTACGAGATGTGCAATGACCAGAGGAATGAACCCAGGACCTTCGGGTCCTGAGTCGGCTGCCCTTAATTTGAGTGAGATGAAGGACAGTGGCAGGACGAACATTGAGGCTGAAAGGCAAGAGGTTAGGGTTAGGCTTAATTGGCTTGACCCTGCAACTCAGGAGCTGCAACAAAGTGTTAGTGTTGGGAAAAAACAGAATCCCCACCAAAATGGCTATAAATCAGTGAATTTCACAGATGTTGATGTTGGTGTGGTGGTAGCGGATGATACATGCTAACATAAGCAAAAGGCTGCACATAATGTTATTTTCAAGGTTTAACCAAAATTGCAAGAACTCCATCATTTCTCATCATAAGATGTTTAGTCTAAAACTCTGACATGAAAGGTGTGGGTGATATGCATTCAAAACAAAGACTTGCTTTGGTTTTGATGCTGTGATTTCCATGACTTCACATCCCCTGCCATTGTTCCCTCCTGTCCAGTGTTTGTGTGGCCTATGTCCAGACAGAAAGAGAGACAAGGAGGAGGACAGGGAGTCTGTCACCTTCTCCATCAGTCCTCTCTCTTCTCTTTTCTTCACCACGGCTGGCCGGACGCACGAGAAGAAACGCTTCTTCGTCCCTCGGTGCTTCGTCACCTCATCCTGCTGTCGTATCCAGGTTTAATCTACTAAATGATCTTTTCTTCCATCAGCGCTGCTCTTTCATCACTTTAAATTTTAATGAGTTTTCTGTCAGAAGGCTGCATTTTGAATTTAAATGAATTGATGAAAGAGCCTCAGTTTCAAGCTGCAAGGTACAAAAAAAATAATAATCCTGATGTGTTATTATCGATTTTATTTTTTCTTCTGGCTTTCAGTTCCAGCATTCTAACGGCCCATCGTGCTCTTTTGTCACTTTGACACTCCACGTAGTTGGAATTAGACTTGGAGCATGAGGTTGTTTTTTTCTTATGCCCACATCTAATGGTTGAACCTCCCAGGTACCAAAGAAACAGGCTCCTGGTGTATCTGAAAACATATACATCTAATCTCAACAGTTCTTTTTCTTTTGGCTGCTCCCTTCAGGGGTCACCACATCGAACTAACTCATACGAAGACTTGGCAATTGTTTTTACGGCGAATGCCCTTTCTGATGTAACCACAGACCTCAGAGCTACCACAGCCCTCCCTGTGGAGCAGAGAGCTGCCATCTAGGGTGAGCAGATGGTGGAGGTTAAGGGCTTGGGGCAAATATGGGTGGTCAAGCCGGCAACCTTCCAATCACAGGCTCGCCTTCTCTACCCTCTGCTGAAATGAGACCTAGACGAAACATTGCAACTAAAAGAAACCGTCCAGAGGATCTGACTTAGCTTTGTTGGATTTTTCTACCTGGATTATTGAGCATGAATCTGGATCATCCTTGTAAGGTCCGTGTAAGAAAAGCATCATATTACTGCTAAGAAACATGCAGAAATACATGAAGAGGGTTTCTAAAATAGTTGTTTATTATTGTCCAATGTCGAAAAATGAATGCGGACAGTATTGTTTTTGCCCATGTGTGTGTGTGTTAGCAAAATATCTTGTGAACCACTGGAGATATTCTAATGAAACTTTCAGGAAGTCGTCAATGACAGATCTATAACTGATTAAGTTTTGGACTCAAACATCTTTATTTACACGAGATTTATTTTCAAGTTCTGATAAAATGGCTCTGTCCTTCCTCGACATCAGCTGATGTTTGGCTTTAAAGTTGACGGGTGATATGCATTCCTTCAAGGAATGCTAGACATACATTCGTTTGTTTGTTTCTTCATTTATTTTTTTAGTTTGAGGTAGAAAGAAGCTCCAGGCAGACGTTTTTTAGACCTGATAAAAGCAGTGGGTTTTTTAATAAGGTATAAAATGATACATTGTTTTTATTTAATTGCACTTTATGATGGATTTTTAAAAATATTATATAATCAGAAAGTTGGCCTGCTTTAAGGCCGTACGGGGAAGTTAGATTCAGATAAGCCACAGTTGTTGATTTTTTTCAGGCAGACTGTTATTTCTCGTCAGCCTTGAGTCCTGCTGGTGCTTTCCATGATCCAAAATGGCCAGATTTGTGGGCATTCCACTGGTCTGTGCTTATTAGCGCCCTCCAAGGTCGTCCCCAACATGCTGGCGAGTTCCAGAAGTCGCAAGTGGTCTACGATTCTCACAAATCACTTCCATTTTAAGGTTGAGGTCGTAAATCAGCTGAGTTTGAGTGTTCGAAGCACGAACCAAACCTTCACATAAGGTCGGCAGCTTCGCCATGGCTGAAACTGATGCCGCCGTCTTTTTTAATAGCCGATAACATTGGTGTCCGACGGTGCCGAAAAGCAGAAACCTTGCTATCATAAATCCAATGATGTAAACATCTTTGGCGTCCTCCTGAGACAATACAGAAAGGCACATCAATTTCCATCCCCTCACGGATCCATATCCATGCCGTACCCTGCTGCATGCGTCTCAGCGGGGCATGAGGGCTCTCCAGGAACCTGTCGCTTGGTTGAAAAAACTTTATCAATTGCGTTGAAAGTCCAGCTGACCAAATCCATGACAGTAATTTACGATTCGGAAGATGTGTAAATAGAAGCTCCGATACACAGGACAGAGAGCAAAAAAAGCAGGAGGGAGATGGGAGAGGGAAGAAGAGCATCCATCTTGTTCGAGAGTGAGTGAGAGAAAAAAAAAATCACCATAAAGAAGACTAAGATGCATGAGGTTCAACTCATTTGCTACCTATAGATGTACAGTATTAGATACAATCAGGGCCAACGATTGCCCAAAATAGAAGCAATGTAACTATAAAGTTTTTAATTATATACAAGCACAATTATGTATTTTCTTAGTCTATATGAGTAAGACGTTTAGCTCCTTTCACAGATTACTCTGTCATTCAGCAGCCAGCTCACATCTTTAAAGGAATCTGTTAAAAGAATGGTTTGCTCTTGAATCATTTTAACTCCGTGACGTCTCAGCTGTAAGTTACTATTTTGTGTTCAAAGGCCACAGTAGTCGAGAAGAACGTTTCCTTCAAAGAACCTGCATCAAACGTCCAATCAAACATCGGTGCACCGTTTCTTTTACCTTGTCGCTCTTGCGTTTTGTTTTTTCCCAGGAGATGGAGCTGCAGTTTGACAGGGAGCGGCTCTCTCTGGAGGAGCAGAAGACGCTCCTCGGTCAGCAGCTGGAGGAGCTGCGAGACGAGCTGACGTCCAAACTGCAGGCCGCCACCGCGGAGGTAAGACACGACCGCCAGGAAACGCTCTGAAACCAGCTGAAACTCACACATATTCACATATTTAAGTGTTTTTTCTTCTGCTGCTCACAGCTACAGTAACTGGGTGTGAGGCGCGTGCACGTTGAGCTGTTAATGGCGAGGTTTAGTGTCAGTTTAGGTGCTACGCTGAAGCTTTTTGTTTGTTTTTGAGCAGCAGTTTCTTCAAAGTTCACTGAAATTCTACTTTAGATGTCAACAAGCTCAGTTTGTCTTTGAGAAAATAGTTTTTCTCAACTTTTATGTTTGACTTTTTACTGGGAATAAAACAGAAATCGTGTTTCATAATGAAAAGAAAAGCTCTTAAACAGTCACTTAAATAACATGTTTGTATCAACTTGAGAATTTAATTGAAAAAAATAGAAGTTTTATACTCTAAATTTCTAAATTTTTATTAAATTTCTCAAACCGCAGAATTAATCCTGACTTTCAAGACAAATATTTTGAAGTTATGAACTGCATATTTTACCAGGATGATGAGTTACATTTTATTTCCCTTTGGGATTAATAAAGTATTTTTGGATGTGAATTTAATTTAATTTTCAAATGGTGAAACTATTCAAAAATCAGAAGCAAATCATTTACAGGAGCATAAAAAGGACAGAAATGTTCAAAATCATTTGTTTATAATAAAATAAATCCAAACTGAGCCTCGAGGTTGTGGCCGTTTATTTTCCAGTTGAACCCTTTTTTCATTCTGAGTGTGAATGAAGCAGTTTTATTTACCTTCAAACTATGAAAGAGTTTAACTCTGATTCATTAAAGCTGAACTGAGAAGCTGAAAGATTAAAGTTTGAAGCCACGATCATCATAAAGTGTTTAAATGTTGAAATTCTGTCTGGGAAAACATGTTTTGATAGATATATATTTTTAGTTTAGTTAAAGATCTTGAAAATTTTCACTGAATGGTTCACTGTGTTCAAACTCGTCGTGACGTTGTTTGTTTGTTTTTGTTTTTTGTTGTCGTTTTGGGCACAGATTTACCATCGTGTTAAAGCCGACTCAGCTTTCTCGCTGTTGTTTTCCTGTTTCTTCTGTGCATTTTTTTGCTAACTACTTCTGCACACTTTAGGATACGTACTGCCTCTATTGTTGAATTTTTTATGCTCCGTTTTTAGCTGTTTTTTCACCTTATAGCTATTGTTTTGATGGTTTTAGCTCTTAGCTACTCCTGTTTGTTTATACTGTTCTGTTTAACTAAACTTGTCTTTTGCGTGTTTTAACTTCTGTTCTGCTTGTTTTTGCATTCACAACTCAGTTTCTAATTATTTAGCAACTTTTAGCAGTCATTCCATCATATTTCTTCAAAGAAATCTAATATTGTGGCACGTTGCTCATTTAAACATTTGAAGTAGAAACAATTATTCAACATGTTTTTCATAAAACAATATTTTATCTTTAATGCCTTTTCCCTCTGATAGTGAGGGTTTCTTTTTTTATTTGTTGAAGGGTGCTTCAGGCTGGACTGTATTTATTTGTTATACACTCCTGGATCTCTGCATGCCATTTTCTGTTATATCTTTGGCAGAAAGAAAGAAAAACCCACTTTGCTGAACTCAAATTGTTGATGTCATTAAAGGTTCCTGCCACACTGAGAAACAGCCTGAAGTGCAACCGAGGAGAAGCTGTCGATGCATTTTACTGGAACTCTCTGTCTGCAGGTGTCTCGGCTACAGCAGGAGGTACAGAAGGGGGAGCAGAACTTTGGAACAGCTGAGGGGCAGATCTCCACACTGAAGGAGGCGCAGGACAAACTACTGGAGGAGCTGGACGCCACCCGGGCCCGGCTGAGAGAGACCAGCAACCTTCTGACCGCCCTGCAGGTCAGACACGTTCCTGAATTTCTGATTTTAACCGTTCCTGCAAACCCTTTGTTCACAGCGCATCCTCACTGCTGGTTCTGGTACCAACAGACAAAATGTTGGTTTCTATTTTCAAGGCCGTTTCAAAACACTTTTAAGTTGCAAAAATCATATTACCAAGAAAATAAACGGCATGAGGCAAACTCTCCATCCAAGGTCACATTAAAACGTGTCTGTTCCTCAGGGAGAGCTCGAAACCCAAAAACGTCAACATGAAGCCAAACTCATCACCACAAAAGAAGAAGAAAAGCTGAAGATGGACAAGATGGCGCTGGAGCTGGAGCTGAAATGGACCGAAACACTCAGGTGAGCTTCTTATTATCCTTTAATAAGTTCAAAGCACTAAAACAAACTGGTTTGTTTCTCTGTGTTTTGTTTCCACTAACAACTTAAACTCACACACACACACAAGTTTGTCTTTCTTTACAGAAACTTTCCAGGGACTTTGCATTGGCTTCCATTCATTATTCATTCATTTCTGTTACCTAACCCTGACCCTAAACCAGGGGTCTGCAACCTGTGGCTCTGGAGCTACAAGTGGCCCTTTAGTCTTTCATATGTGGCCCTTTGAGGCTTTGAAGCTCTTTCCTTTGGTCCTAAAATGTAAAAATATCAATAAATGTCCAAATTCATTGTATGTTTTTAGTTTTATAATGTCACCCCAACTGGCCAGAAAAGCCACCCTCCAATGACCTCTAAGAAGCCCATGGGCCACCAGTTGATAAGCAGGTATTGTGACTCCAGACACATTTTAGTGAACGAAGGGGCAGAAATGTCTCTTTTGATCAAAAAGATTGCAGACCCCTGACCCTAAACCTAACTCCTAACTCACCAATGGCACTGCTCCTTATGGGGCCCAGACTTTGGGCCCCATAAGGAGCAGTTTGTCCTCACAATGCAGTTTGTGTTGGAAAAACGGACCTCACAAGGAAAAAAAAAAACAAAGATGCACACACACAGGTTGTCATCTGTTTCCCAGTGTGGATGGACCGTGACGCAGCATTAACCTTGGTGGGCTCTGCAGCTCCTCGGCTTGATCCGGTGCTAAAGCCCCCGGCTCACGGTCTCTGTAAACGTCTGTTGAACCTTTGAAGTGTGATTTTTGCAAAAAGCCACAAAGAATTAAATCGACTCGCTTTAGGTGTGAACCGGTGTTCCTTTCACACAGTGGCACTGGCAGCCGCTAAACAACTCAAATTGTTCTCATCAAACTATGAAAAAAAAATAAGTTCTAAAGTTTTTACGCTCAAAGACAAGTTTGTACTTTTGATGTCAGAATGATTTTGGACTCTAATTAATGCCAGCTGAAGGGTTATTACTAATTTAAATCAGAAGCTAAATTTCCTCTTCACATTATTGGCTTCAGAATGAGCAGTTTTTGACATAGCTCTCAGAAAAACAGCTCAGTTTATGTATACCGAGCCAGTTCACAACAAGTCATCTCACAGTCCCCTACAGAAATAAAACAAGTTCATCCGTTCCAGTTTATTCTGATTATAATAATATAATCATTATCAATCAAAGGAGGTCAGCAGATTACATTAAACCTTTACTTCAGCACAATAATGTTGACAACAGTGGAAAGGAATGATTCCCTTTTATCAAGAAACCACCAGAGCCAGGTTCTGGGTGGACGGCCATCTTGGGTTTGAGAAGACAGGAGAGAGACACAAACGGAGGATTGGTCCAGGTATTGTTTTTATGTGAAGATAAAGAAATACACAGATTAGTGTCGGCAATAATAAATACACATGTGAAGAGTAGAGTGCGTAGACAGCAGCGGGGTAACGAAATGTGGTCATCTTTTCTATAGCAGCAGAACGAAGGGATAGCTCAGGAAATGAGGGTGACTGAGATGACTTCTGTTGTGACTTGTGGCTAAATAAATAAACTGAAGTGAATTGAATTGAAAGCCAAATCAACCCTAACTATAGGATATATCACAAAGCCTGGTTTTAAAGGTAGACAAGTCAGCCTCACATACAAAAACAGGGTCTGTTCCATAAGAGAGGAGTCTGGTAACTGAAAGCT
The DNA here is from genome assembly GCF_014905685.2 of Nematolebias whitei. NCBI lineage: Eukaryota > Metazoa > Chordata > Actinopteri > Cyprinodontiformes > Rivulidae > Nematolebias > Nematolebias whitei. Next base: position 44,778,310 of record NC_056509.1, read on the forward strand.
CTGCTTCCTATTTTTCAAACTCTAGGAACCACAATTAAACCAGCATCTGTTACGAATTAATGTCGTTTTGAAACTGCATTGTTTTCAACGCAGATCATTGTCCGTTTGTGATACTTGTACTCCTGAACCTTACTGCTGCTTTTGATACTGTTGACCACAGTATCCTTATATCATGGTGATGGGGGAAGTTATGTAAAGGTCATGGATGTTTTCACTTACTAATGTTAAAATAATATAGAACCATGTATGTGAAGTTAAGAGAGTCTTTCTGTTTACTCAGAGAGGAGTCTGATAACTGGTAAACTCTGACGCCTTCAACAACTGAGTTGTGAAGCAGAGGTCGTGTCTTGACCTTGTCTCTGTCTGTTAACGGGAAACTAAGCTTTTTCTAATTCTGTCCGCGGGCTGACCTTGGACCAGAGTGTCATGTAACATTATGTATGCCTCTATATTAACTCTGCCCCCTTGCAAGGAGTAAACTGGAGTGAAAAATCTTCTTGGATCCTTCTGTGTGACTTACTTGATTAATGAGTTGATGATAGGATAATTAACTTATCCAACACATGGTTAGAACACTGGGTTGGGATTACAGGTGCAGCATTAGAGTGGTTCTATTCTTATCTGGGTGACATAACTTTTTGTGTTAATGTTGGTAATATTTTATCTACTTCAGTGCCTCTTACCTGTGGGGTTCCACAGGGCTCAATTCTCGGACCCTTTCTGTTTTCACTGTATCTGCTCCCTTTGGGGTCTATCCTGAGGAAACATGTTCTTTCGTTTCATGGTTATGCTGAAAACCAAATAGTTCATGCACAATTCACCCTCTGTTAAAATGTCTTGATAACATTAAGGCATGTATGGCTTCAAATTTTCAAGTTTCAACAATCAGAAAACTGAAGTCATTGTGTTTAGCCCTATCTCTACAGCTGTATCTGTTCCTGTTAACCTTGATTCTCTTGAGCCATATCTTAAACAGTCTGTTACAAATAAGGATGGTTTTGGACTCTGGTTTTAAGTTTAATAAACATTCTGTTCTGCAGAAAAGCTTCTTCCAATTAAGGTAGATAGCTATGCTTACGTCAGTGTTGACCAGACCTGAACTTGAAAAACCAGTCCATGCATTCATTACAACCCGGCTAGACTACTGTAACACGATTTATGTGGGGGTCAGTCAGGTCTCCATTTCACATCTCCAGCTTGTCCAAAATGCTGCAGCTCGGCTATTAACAGGAACTCGTAGGTTTGAGCACATTTCACCAGTTTTATCCTCCCTTCACTGGCTCCCTGTACGTATCAGAATAGATTTTAAAATTCTCCTGTTGACCTTTAAGTGCCTTAATGGCCTTGCACCCTCATATCTCTCTGACCTAGTTCAACCATATGTTCCTTCTTGGATGCTGCGACCATCGTCGCTTGGGGTGGCTGCATGTTGGAGTAGCTCTGTTACATTCGTTCTGAGTTATTGCTTTTGAAAACATTAATTCCTCTTTTTTCTGGATGTAAATCGCTTTTTTCAGATTATTATTTACTCTAATATTGGATGCTGTGCAGCTGGAAGGATTGTTACTGAAACCTTTTAACTTTTGGGCATTTGTTATGATGCGTAACCATGGCAACAAGGTGTTCTTTTTTTTAACAACTGGGAGCAGCTGATTAACATCTCAAAAGCTCAAATACCTCAGCTACAGCCTAAATCCCAAATACGTTGAAAAGGAGGCGCCGTGGACGAATTCCCGTCAACCTGGTGGTGGTGCTCAAGTACCTGACCACTGAGATCATGGAGCTGGTGAAAAACTCGGCTCGTGACAATGGGAGGACTGGGATCGTCCCCCGGCACCTTCAGCTGTCTGTCCGTGGCGACAAGGAGCTCGGCAGCCTGCTGGGAGGAGTGACCATCGCTCAGGGAGGAATTCTGCCAGGCATCAGGGCGGTCCTGCTGCTCAAGAGGACCGAGAGGCACGCCAAATCTGACAGCAAGCTGGATCCAGGTGGCTGGATCATATCTGTGGCCAGATTCTTTGGATTCGCTGCAGGAGCTCCTTCCTGCCCACAGCTATCAGCATCTAACTACTCGAATGAAACCAGGATGATGAGCTACAACAACACTTAATTTCGTTTTGGGATTAATAAAGTATTTTTGAATTGAATTGAATCTGACCAGCTGCTTTTGGTTGTACCAAAAAACAGGTTGAGTCTCAGAGGAGATCGAGCTTTTTCTGTCGTGGGCCCTAAACTCTGGAACAATCTGCCCCCCCAACATTAGACAGACCACTTGAGTCTCTGCTTTTAAATCTCTTCTAAAAATACCTGTTTTCACTGACGTTTAACACAGTGTGATTTGATGTAATATTTTAGTTTTGTTTATTTATGTTTTTCTTTTGTTGCTTTTAATTACATGTTGTTATAATGTTTAAATTAATTACTTCCATTTGTTTTATGTTAAGCACTTTGGTAACAGTTGCTGTTTTAAATGTGCTTTATAAATAAATTTGACTTGATATGATTTGACTTCAGAGTTCGTCATACTGGTGAGTCACTGTATTAATGTCAATTAATTATGACAAAAAACAGTTTTGTCTTTTTTAAATATTATGTGAGCTGCAGTTAGTGTCCATTTATCCCTCCATTCCCAAGTCACTGTGTTTCATGTACGAATGGTAGAAGAGTTCATGAGGAACTCTATGATGAAAGTGAAGTTGACGTTTGGCTTTTTGTTCGCAAAATGCTGTCACTTCATTGTTTTATTCTTCGAGGCATTTGTGTAAAGTTGTGTCATAATTAATGTGTGAATCCTTGAGTTATGTGTTTTGATAGGTCGCATTGACCTTTGACTACCAAAATGTCCTCACATCATGCTTGAGTGCTTGTACATTTCTTGTTTATAACAACAACAACAACAAAAAACTTGAGGCTTTTCTGAAATTCATTGCAGACAAAAAACATGAAAAACTGCCTGAAACGTGTTTCAAGGTGACTGCTGTGATTCTTGCAGTTGGCATAAAACTTTAGTTCTCGACTGCTCAGAAACCAAAACGTTCCTAACTTTGTCAAAACTTGACACTCCAAAATGAATCTCCTATGAATCTAGTCCTCCTGACTAGAGTTGCATTCGAGCCGAAAAAATCCGTCCTGACCCGGCCCCAGCCGATCCGATCAAATTAACTGTAATTACAGGCCCGAACCAAAAGAAAACCACATTGTTTTTATTAAGCTTTTACTGCTTTTGTAAGCAAATCAGTTTGACGTAATATTTTAAAAATGTAGTTCAAAGAAAGGAAGATATAAGATTTCTTGTTTCACCAAATGATATTAACAAAATGAATAGCCTAAAAAAAAAATCAACTCTAAAGATAGGCTAATATACAGATGAACACAAATATTTTTAGAGCAAAATTATTTGGAAAAATATAGAACAAGGCTATTTTAATTGAACGCGCTGCTCGCTTCTGTCACGTTTCTGCCCCTGCCTGCCATAGTTTCTGTCCATCACGCCTTGTTTATACTGCCAAGCTCAGTTTGCCTATCACCCAGCCTTCAACTCTTCCTGCTCCTTTCACTCCATGCCACGCCCCCTTGTTACCTCCATTGCAATCAGCCTTGATGCCACTCACCTGTTCCCCGCCCCTATTTAAGCTACAGGTTCTCAGTCCTCCAGTGCCAGATTATTGAAAGCCTCATAGTGAGTAAATGTCCAGTGTTCATGCCACAGTCTCGTTTTGACCTCAGGCTTGATTCACGGATTCCTTGCCTTGCTTTCTGCCTGTCTGTTTTGGATTATCTACTCTGCTTACAACCTCAACTTCCTCTATAACGACCACGACTTCTGGATCTCGTCTCAAGTTTGGCTTCGGATCTTTGACCACCCATGTATCAACCTTGACCGTTTCTCTGGACCTGCCGTTTGGATTTCCCTCCTTGTTGCTCACTGCTCAGCTCTGTCTCAAAGCCGGCTCATCTTCACCACCGGTGACGTCACTAGAGGTGGGCGATATGGCTCAAATATTATATTGTGATATTTCAGAGCATTCTGACGATAACGATAAATTTTGTGATATAACAAAAAAAAAAACAGAAATCATAGTTATTTATTTCACAAAATTAACTTAACATTTTGCTTTGCACTATTATATAAAAACTAAGAAACAAGGGTTAATAATTTTACTGAAATTACTTTATTTAGTCAAGTATTCAGTCTCAAAGTATAAAAATGATCCTTCTGTTATTTAGAATGAAAAAGTCTGCACAAAATATAGATCAACTAAATCTACCACAAAAACTAAAGTGCAGGTGAAGTTTCCCAAAAATAACTAAATAAAATTAAGCTTAAAATCTGTTGAGCAAAAAAAGTAACATACAACAAAAAATATGTTGCCTTTTAAATGAGTTATAACTTCCAAAACTTGACAATTTGATCAGCTGACCCTGAAGCTTGTGGTGTTTCATCTTCCTCTGTTCCTGCAGGAATTATTCCATTTCTCTGATGCTCTGTCTCTGATCACCTGCCTCTGTTCTTGGCCCCTGTATGAATATCCATGGACTGTGGAACTCAAGAGACAGACCTGCGCGTGTTTGTACTGGCAGCTCAGAGCGGGGTGTGGGGGGGAGAAAAAAGCCAAGCTGCACTGGTGGTGGGGAGGGAGAGACAGGTGAGCTGTCACTGTCTGCACCCGCAGTTTAGAGCTGGATGGAGAAACGCAGCCGAGCTGCGCATTGTTTGTTTTTAGCATTTTAGCTAGCTAGTATTGTGCACAGCTAATTAGCATTACGCCAGTACCGACAGGTGGATGGGGGAGTGCGCAGTTCGGTTCGGTAGTTCGGCGTGCTCGGTTCTGTTAACGGGGCGGGGAAAACACTGACATACTTAATCATGAAATTAGTATATCATAATATCATTTATTTTCCCATGCAAGCATTTTTAACAAGTATTATCGTGAACGATATGATATGGCCCAGCCCTAGACGTCACTACAACCAACTCCCTTCAAGGAAGCGCTCCCTCACCTGTTTGTGAAGATTATGCTGGCCCAAGGACTAAGACCTCCACCTGAAGCAGTTTATTAATAAATCTTTTAAACCTTCCTGCTGTCTGTGATCTGGTTCGAATCTCTAAACCCAGTTCTTGTCAGCTTCAGCTTTTGTAGATGCCGCTACTTCCTTCATCGCAGACGACAGCAGGTGCGGAGACGCGCGCAGCCGGTGATCAGCTGATTGATCCATCCATTATCTTTATCCACTTCTTCCTTTTTGGGTAGCGGGGGTCGCTGGTGCCCATGTCCAGCCATCACTGTGCAAAAGGCGGGGAACACCCTGGACAGGTCGCAAGTCCATTTCAACCGGCGGATCAGCGGACGGTGATCAGGTTGTCCATCTGAGCTTAACGTGACTTTTTTAAACCGGACGGTCAGACCTGCCTCCTCCTCTACAAGTAGATTAACACAATTTTATATTGTGCATTCATATTTAGTTTTATTTGTGCTGTATGATTCGTAAAACCGCATCAAAGCCCAAGACCGGCCCAGTCCGTACATTAATCACATTAACGGCCTGGACCGGCCCTAATCTGGGTCGGTCTGGACCGGGTTTCAGGTGCGGGTTAGAAACGACAGCTCTATTGCTGACCCGTAAAACATGACAGGCGTGATGAGACAAACGTTTTGTCATTTTGCTCAATCTGGTCATCACTTGTGAGAATCTTTTCCAAAGTATACAGGTCTGCTTGTCCCAGAGCTGCTCGACGTTCACATTTTTTGTACATACGAGTCACTTTTGGGATCAAATTTCAGGTTCAAATGGGACGTTTTAATCCGTCTAAACGAGACCTAAACTGATTGGAATTCAGCCTGCGTACACAGCCGACATTTTTACGAGCAGAACCATAAAGCCTGTGAGCGAGGCAGCTTCCACAAGGTGAAACCGTGACTTTCCTGCCAGCTATCTCTGATGTTTGTGCCGTTTGAACAGAACACGCCTTCAGCAGTTCTCCGTGTTTGCAGCTGAGACTATGAGCTGAAACATCGCGCCTCTGACTGGAAATGGTAAACATCAGAATGTCAGCTCGTATTTAATTACCCTCATTAGCATGTGCTGTTAAACGATTCCCATCTGTGGATTTCTTTCTGAGTTTTCACTCATTTTCAGTCGAATTTGCTCTTTCCACTTTCAGAAAAAAGGAAGTTTTTTGGGCCACTGAACACAATTTTTTGAAAAATCAAAACAAACAGTGTTGTTTGAAGTATGTTTTTAATAGCATTGTATTGCAAAATAACATAGTTTGCTCTTTTTTTATTTTATTTAACCCATGAAAAATGCCTAATATAACACAGTGCAAGTGCATTAATTGAGGAAAGTCAAGTAATAAATTGTTGTCAAGTTTTATTTTTGGACACTCAGCACTCAAGTCTTCTTGCACAATGTGACACTCCTTGTTTTTCTTCGAATCCAGAGAATGATCCAACATTTTTCAGGGTTTTTCTTTCATTTTTGACTGTTTCGCCAACACTCAATTCTTTAACTATTTACATTCTTCTAATCGTTTTCCAGCTGCCCTCAACCTTTTTTGTCTGCTCCACGCATGCTGCAGAACAAAGCTCGTTAAAACGACTAAAGCTCGAGTGTGTGTGTGTGTGTGTGTGTGTGTGTGTTTGTATGTGTGTGAGCGAGCGAGATAGAGAAATATGAAGACGATGATTTCTGTGACTCCATATTTAACACCAGAACAGTTCATGAATGGTGGCACGTGTTGATCCTGCTGCACTGTGAACGTGACTGTTTGGTTTGACTTCAAGGGGTAGACGTGCAAATTTCTGCTCTTTGTGTGTGCGTGCATGTGTGTTTGTGTGAAGTCTTGCTTTTCAGCCTGACACTTTTTAGCTTTGAGTGACAATAAAACGTGTTTTCTCAGATACTCCATTTAACAGCTGCCATTTCAACTCCCACACAGCTATTACATTGACAACATGCACACACGCACGTGCACATGCACGCACCTCGGGCTGGTAACAGAAGCGTTACAGAGTGATTGTGGCTCTGTAAAAGCAGTATTGAGGTCTAATACTATGAGACACTTTATTGATCCCATTTAGTGGAGCTTCAATGCTCCTGAAGCACCAAGAATCTCTGCTTTCACCAGATGTTGTTACTTAATGATGAAAACATAAGACATAATGAAAAAACAGCTATTATAGAAAAATTTGACTGTAATCTGAATCTGTGTTTGTTCATCGCCGTGGAGTGAAGTGGTGGATTAGAAATATCCGCCGTCTGTCCATCCGCCCATCTTCTGATTGTGATAACTTGAAACATAAGTGAGGTACCAGCTTCCATTTTGGTGTGGGGCTACATCTAGGCATAAGAAAAGTCACTATCAAATGTTGAGATTCCACTTCAAAATCGATAGATGAAGCTTTTGTCCTTGGTTACTATGTCCCAGGAGAAATTGATAGTTGGCCTGTCTCCGAGGCTGTCGGGGAGTCTGATTCAGATAAGCTTGATTCTTGTCTTTCTTCAGGCAGACAGATTACTTTTTTCCAGCCTTGAATCCATCTGGGCGTTCTGGTTCCGAAAATGCCTAATTGTGGGATTCCATTCCACTGATCATGCTATGAGTCTCCTTCAAGGTCGAACCCACCACGCTGACGAGTCCCAGAAGCCGCAGGTGGCCTGCGATTCTCAATCGCCTCCACCTTACGGTTAAGCTCGTAAACCAGATGATTCAAAGTTCCCACAGCGAGGACCAAACCTTCACACTGACTCGGAAGCTTTTCCATGGTCGAAACTGCTCCCGCTGTCTTCTTCAAAAGTCAATAAAACAGAGCCCCGCCGATGCCAAAAAGCAGAGTCCCTGCTATCATAATTCCAAATATATAAACGTCTTCAACATCCTCCTGAGACAGGACTGAGAGACACATCATCTGCCACACTTCCCACGAATCCATGACATACCCCACAGCGTGAGTCTCAGCTGGAGACGCCGGTTCTCCAGGACCTTGTCGCTTTGATGAAAAAATCTTATCAATAGAGTTAAACGCCCACGATACCAAATCCATTATCTTCTTAATTTATGTTCGAGAGATGAGACCCAGGCGCTTCAGACACACAGAGAGCAGAGCAGGAAGAAGGAAAAACGGGGGAGGAAAAACAGAAGCTGCCACCTCGATCAGAGTCTGGGAGGGGGAAAAAAAGTGACAGGAGTGACAAGGCTGGATAAGATTAGGAATGAGATCATTAGAGGTACAGCACAGGTTGAACAACTGGGAGATGAAGTTAGAGAGGACACACTGAGATGGTTTGGACATGTCCAGAGGAGGGACAGTGGTTTGGACATGTCCAGAGGAGGGACAGTGGTTTAGACATGTCCAGAGGAGGGACAGTGGGTATATTGATAGAAGGATGTTAGAAATGCAGCCGCCAGGAAAAAGACAGAGGAGATATATGGATGCAGTTAGAGAGGACATGGAGGTAGTTGGAGTGAGGACAGAGGATGCAGAGGACAGAGTGAGGTGGAGGAGGATGACTCATTGTGGAGCCCCATGAAGAGGGAAAAGCTGGAAGAAGAACAACAAGAACAAGAAGAACATGGACAAGAAGAACAAGAACAACAACAAGAAGTAGACACACAAGAAGAACAACAAGAACCACAAGAACAGTGGTTTGGACATGTCCAAAGGAGGGACAGTGGTTTGGACATGTCCAGGGGAGGGACAGTTTTATTGGTAGAAGGATGTAAGAAATGCAACTGCTAGGAAAAAGACAAAAAGGAGATAGATGGATGGATGCAGTTAGAGAGAACATGGAAGTAGTTGGAGTGAGGATGACTCACTGTGCTGAAGAAGGAAAAGCCAGAAGAAAAACAACAACAAGAACAAGAAGAACACAGACAAGAAGAACAATAACAACAACAAGAACAACTAAAAGAACAAGAACAAGAAGAAGAACAAAAACAAGAAGAACAACGGGAACAAGAAGACTTTCTAGTTTTTATATTGCTTAAAAGTACAGTTGTTTCCTCAAATGATTGTGGTGACCAAAGACATGGTGGTTTTGCGTTGCACCTGGTGGTGGATAAAATTTCTCCCTGCACTCACCTGGACCATTCAGTCTTTCACTCTGTGTCACCCCAGTCAAGCAAAAAAAAAAGTAAAAAAACAGGTTTAATAAATAACAGGTTTTTGTAAATCCTGTTTTGTTTTTTAGGCAGGAGTGTAAGAAGCTCCGCGAGGAGATGAGAGAGGAGCACGAGGAGGACAAGGTTTCGGCTCTGTCTCAGCTGGCACAAAGTAAAGAGCAGGAGCTGAACAGTGCCAGAGAGAGCTGGCAGAGGAAAGTGGAGGACCTGCTGGAACAGGTAAAACCACCAGGGGGCGGGGCTTATACATACTAACTTCCTTTTCTTATTCTCCTTCATTGGAACAAGTAAAATCATTAGAAGTATTTGTTATCAGTGCACACACTTTTAGCTCAGAGGCAGTTTTCTAATAAAATTGTTATTTTGGTTTAAGTTTATCTGATTTATTTAAAAAAAATCTACTTTAATTTGTCACATGAACAAAATAACTCCTAAGTTCATCCGTGTTTTGTTAAACCATCACATCAAATTCTTCCTGATAAAGAATTTTCTTGTCCTAAACTCAGTTTTCCTGTTCTCAGTAATCTCTAATCAATGCCAATTCCTTGCAATGACTTTAAATAAATGTATTATTTTGTTTCGTCATTCATAAATGTTCCATTTATCTACAGTAAACTTTACATTGATATATCATTTGTCTTTTCTTATTATAAATTACTTCCAGTTATGCTGTTTGGATAAATAATGTGTTAATAAATGTTTAAAAATGGTCATCTCTGAGGTGATGTTCTGTTAATAGATATTAACAGTTAGTATCATAGACATAGAGCAAAAGTAGACACCTGGATTACTTAACGGCTTTTTAATTTTAACTGTAAAACCAGCTTAATCTTCAGTTTATAGGGATTAACTCTCTTAACGATTTAAACTTGAATCCTGCAGTTTGTACCTGAATGCCTGTAATTACATCAGCAGCATAAAGGACAGATAGAAGCCTGTAAGACTGGATGTCTCTGTTGGACCGACTCAGTCCAAGCCCACACTGGAGCACCAACCTAATCATGCATTCATTACAGAGTTCTGGACAACACCCAGCCGAGCCGGGCCCGACGGTTAATCACTGCACACTAATATTAATGTAGCATGACTAAGCTGCTCTGTGGTCATCCTGCACCCCGAGGCAGCCGTATGCAGCTTCAGTTTTACACGTGCACCAGCTGACGTATACTCATGCTGTCAGTGATTAACGCCTCCTCATGTCAAAGATGCTGCTAAAACATATTCGTTTAGTTTAATGACGGATCAGGTCCGCCGTCAGCCGACGGCTGTTCAGAAAACCAAACGACTGTGAGGTTAGCCACGTTGTGGTCGTTGAGCCGGCATTTAAAGAAACAAGTTTCTCGGTTAAACTGAATAACTTCACCTGCAGAATGATCAGCAAAATGCCTCGGAGCCCTGATTAAACCTACCTAAAATGTGGGTGGGAAAGGTGAAGCACCCACACCTGCCTCCACTTTCACTGGTCCCACTCTGGCCCTTGAGCAAGGCCCTTAACCCCCACCATCTGCTCCCAAACAGGTCTCTCTTGAAAATGAGTCATCGTGACTCAATTCCACTAACCTGTTATAAATGCAGGTTGAATAAAAAAATAAATAAAAGAATGCTCGCAGCTGAATGACTGCTGAAATCAGCTGAAGAAGCTGAAACTGAGTAATTAAAGCTAAAAGAAGCAATAAATGTTTTTGTTTTGTTTAGTCAGTTTTTCTCCGCTGCTCCAGAAATAGAAGTGTTTTCACGACATTTTGATCCAGAGTGTTCAGCGTCATTAGAGACGTGTTTTTATTGTTTTGTTTTTCTGTCCGAGAATCTCGATTCAAATAATTTTCATTAAACCTTTGTCGCATATCATTTTTGGCTCTGGAATTACTAAAAGATTAATTTAAACCAATTACTTCGGTTTTACTCTCTAAATTCTTCACACTACACAATTTAATGTTAGAATTAAATCAGTGGTTCCCAAAGTTATTGCCGGTACCCCACTGTGGGTCAGAAAACACTCAGTGGGAGCGATCAAGAGAAAATCTACAAAAATCAAATTAGGATTAAAAATATTTGCCTATGGCACATTAAACCTGAACTTTTAGAACTAGATTAAACAAAAAAACAACAGAAAATATCGAGCCGTGATAATGTTTGTTTAATGGATTATGAGAAGTTTGTGTATTTTTTTTATTTTGTGGATTTAGAACCATGTTTAAATTTTCATTCAATCAACTTTTTTATTTATACAGGTTAGTCCCATTGAGCCTCGGGGACTCATTTACAAGAGAGACCTGAATTATTTATTAACGTACTGTTGGAAATCAAGCTTAAGATTGTTTTTGTCCATAAAAGTAAAAAATACTGTTGTTTACCAGCTGGCTGTCTGAATTCAGCATATTTTTTACTTTTTTTAATTCAACCTTTATTTGTACAGGTTACTCCCATTGAGCCTCAGGGACTCATTTACAAGAGAGACCTGAATTATTTAACAAAGAGCAATGACAACAGTGGATAACAACGACAACAATAGACAATCGTAAAAAAGGCGTATACATATATATATATATATTTTTTTTTTTTTTCTACAAGTTAAAATAAAATGGCAACCAAAAGGACAGTCAAAAGGAAAAAGTAGTGATAAAAACAGCTAGATTATAAGCAAAAACAACTAGAAGGTGCTATATATAAGACAAAGCTGAACACAGCACCTCAGAACTGAAGGTCTTTCGGATGAAAGATGAAACGTTTCTACTTTTTTTGTTTGTTTTGTTTTTTGAATATCCAGAAGACCAAACTTAACTTTTTTAGATTTTTCTACCTGGATTATTGAGCATGCATCAGGACAAAAACAGCTAGATTATAAGAAACACCAGTAGAAAGTCTGCATGTACGATCACTGTAGAGTGAAGCTTTTAACGCCGTGTGTCAGTAAATACAAACATTAAGTTATTTTAGTAGAACTATTACTTTTTTGTATTTAGGAACAAACAAACTGACACGATGATCTGGCTGTTAATGGTTGAACCCACGTGCAGGCAGAGCCGGAGGACTCGGGAGTAAAAATAATAATTATTTATTTTACGAACAAAAGCAAAAGTGCTGACGTGGCAGCAAAAACTTAAGTGAGAGAACAGGTGGAACAGACACAAATCATGAAAACGTGGAGGGATAGTCGGCTAACACCCGGATACCAGGGGAGTGAAAACACACAGAATAAATACTGGCACTAATGAGACGAGTGGGAAACACCTGCGGTGATTAGGATCAGCTGTGCACAGGAGCAGAACATGAGGTCGAGGAAAAACCCATGCAGGGAAACACAGGACAGTCAGAGAATCGTCTCACAAACGGCAAAGCAGAGGAGCAACTTTGTGTCATGAATTTACTAAATATCAACAATTATGACCTAAACACATAAACAAATGCATCAATCCAATTAAAAAAGTAAATGTCTGCTGAATTTAGCTAAAGAAGCAGAGCACTAGCTAAACTGTGAATGTAGCAAAAGTCTAGCTTAAAGCTGAAAGTAGCAGCTCAAAGTAAAAGTACCGCATTAAGTGAAACAAAACAGTCGGATAAGTCAAACTTTATTCAACTCATTCACTCTCAACATTGTTCAGTTGTACCACATCGATAAAATCGGTTCGAGGTCAGTAAGCACAACCAGAATTAATACATAAGGCGCACCTGATTATAAGGCTCACTGTTGATTTTTGAGAAAATTAAAGGATTTTACGTGCGCCTTATAGTCCGAAAAATACGGTAGCACAAGATGACAAAAGCAGAGTTGATCTGCTGAAGCGGAATTTCAAAGTTTTGAAGAAACTGAAAATATCTTAATGGGTTTCTTATGTGGGAAAATTTCTGTAGCTAAAGTTAAATATTTTTAAAAGTTTAAAAGTTACAAAAAACTAAACAAAAGTCACCGCACTCATCTACAGAACGAGCTGAACTTTCTTATATGAACAGCCAAAATAGCCCAGAGTGTGCAGGAAGGTTGCTAAGACATCCAGAAAGCTAAACTGTGACTCGACACACGATAAAGAGCCACAAGTGGAAGGAGCAGTCGGGTGTTTTAAAGATAAAAACGTCTAGACACTCATGTAGTGAGTCATAACATTTCCTCCCTATATTGGATTCCAGTGCTCTGATTATTACATTAGTTTATTTGTTGTAATAAGCTGCAGGTTATTTGCATACACGTTAAAGCTTTTTCACTTGAGACTTTAAAGAATATAATTGTTTTAACCTGTTTGCTGCCCCTTCTCTGCTCCCTGGAATCATTCTGCAGCATAAGCATCCTGCACCTGTCATCCTTCCTGTTTAGTTTGCAGACATGCGGACTCGGAGTTCAGCAGCTTCTCCGACTAATAGACGTCCCCCGTCATTGTTTTCTGTGCCCCTGTGCAGATATCCCTGCTGAAGCAAAGCCTGGAGATGCAGCTGTCTCAGTCGCAGTCGTCTCTGCAGCAGCTGCAGCACCAGTTCAGCCAGGAGCGGGAGCACCTGAGGATGCAGCTGGACGAGCTGCAGACGGAGCATCAGAGGCGGCAGCAGCGGCTGCAGGAGGCCCACCGCTGCGCCATGCAGGACATGGAGCACGCCAGGCAACGAGACCTGAAGGTGGGCACTGCAAACTCAAATTCACTCACAGCCTGTGGAGCCCAGGGGCTGTGAACGGAAATAAAATCTGAGACTGTCCGAATCGGCGTCATCAGTCTAGTGTAGGACACATGGATTCTCAGTGTCTGTGTTAATGTGCAGCAGGTGTTGTTCAGTTTTGTTTTAATGCAGACGGGGTTGACTCAGAATTGTGAGAAAGTAGGTGATTTATTTTCTAAGGAACAAGGTCAAACATTTTCTTTGCCAAGCATCAATGCACTGGTGTGTCATTAAATCCCTGATTATTCATTGAGCTGGCTACAAACGTGACTTTCACAAAATTAAACGGAGGAAAACAACCTGTACATCACACAGCCTGGACTGGATCGGGGGAGCAGCTGGCTCTTTGTTGCACAGATTTTATCTAAATTTATAAAAGCTAAATCAAAGAAACCAACATGATGCTCACTAGTTCAGCTGACATCAGGAGCAGAAATAGACACTGATAACTTTTGTTTACCTCGACAGCAAATGAGATGAGATTCAGTGGCGGCTGGTAGAATTTCTACCAGCGGGATTGTAACTCCAAAATAGACATATACCAAAATATATATGTTCAAGACATTCCACTCACATGCATCACAGACTCATCGGTTCGCTCACTCATGCTCACGTCTGCGCACTTTATTACCTCATTCCTTACTTGTGTGAACACAGTAAATAAGGCACATTAATGATGACTGCCGTTAGAATTTTCCATGTCGCTTGAGATAGTGGTCTGCTCCAGTCCTCTCCTTTGTACAAAGGACCCCGGTCGGGGTCAACAAACCCAGCGTCAAATGCTCTCAACTGTGTGCCTGATCAAAATTAATGCTGCGCCTCTTTTAAATGTGCTGCTGTCTGACACCTAAATAATATTTCATACATAGCCTGGTTGTGAGTGTCACTGCACAATCTGTTCCAGGACAAAAAATACATAAATAAATAAATAAATAAATCTGTACAGGACGGCGGGACCGGAAGCACGATCTGTACAGTGTGCCGGTACTCAGGGCGCTGGAGTGGTGCGCCCAGAATCTTCCTATTTGTTGTAATGAAGAGGAGCTAACTGTACATGTACAACTTTTAACGAGAGTCTATGGGCAAAGATTCTTGCTCCCCCAGCGCAGAAATACGTCACCAATCAGACACAACGTTTCTGAAAGAGACAATCTAACTCATCATTAACTATAACATATTATCTTATACAACTAAAAAATATACATACATTTTGAAATATTTTTATTTTATTATTTCATTTTTATTTAATTTTTTTAAGCCTTCAGTGTAAAATGGTGAGTGGTTTGAGTGGTTTGAGTGGTGGAGTGGCGCCCTAGCGCCCCCTATTGATCAGCCGCCACTGACAATATTTAAAATCAGCTTTTAAACATTTCGGATTCACAGAGATGACAGATGAGTTCACTGCTCGTTCGAAATGGCGTTCATGAAGTGTACAAATGAAAGAGGGGTCAAAGTTCACAAGGTTCTTGTCACTGAATTTGCAGTGAAAATGCTGTTTGAAACCTCGTCCTGTTGCACGTCCGTGCTGCTCCTGCTGGCTCACTCAGCAGGAGTAAAGGTGAACTGCAACTCACCTACAGAGCAGCTTCACGGCATGAACTGTGAAAAGAGATGGTGAGAGCTCAGGCCGGAGCTGACGATGTTTCACGTCGATGCACAACCTGGGCTCAAACCTGTGGCCTCGGGAATACGACTGCAGCACAGACCACCGAGCTACCGCAGCACTAACTTTAGTATACGGTTATTAAAATTCAATGCATGTTGCCCTTTTTCATCAGCGTTTTAAACTCAAATAAACACTTTTGTGTTGGCTAATATAGATTAGCTGCAGTGGCCATTTTGAAATGGGTTGACTTCAAAGGTTAATCAGTCGTAGGTGCGTGCCCATTGATTACTTTCCGAGGGTTTCACTAGAATCTGTTAATTGGACAGACACCAGTATAAGCAATAATTAGAAGTGTGTTGTGAATGGTTTGTTCTGGAGCTGCAACATTAAAACTTCCTGTTTAAATGAGAAACAAAAGAGTATTAGTCCCTCTTAGCTAAAAATGTGAACCGTGAGCTGAATCGTTTCCGTCATTCTCTTCGCTGGTTAGAGAAGCTCTTCAGGAGAATCCATCCTTATAATCTTATTTCCGTGGAGCGTCATCAGAGTCAAGGTTGGACCGGCAGTGACTCATCGCCGCCATGACTCACGGACAACGAACAGCTTCCATTTCAGGTAGCTTTAGCGACAGCTCCCCCTCAAAATACACATTTAAACAACATCTTCATCCCTCAGCGTGCCAAGAAAACGATCCCCAGCACTAATCCTTCCATTTCACAGCGAAGGTCGATTTGGATCAGCTATACATCACCGTTTCAAATCCTCTTTTCCTCCCCGATGCCGTAATTGTGTTAATGCTTCAGGGAGAGCGGAGGTCGGAGAACGGCGTCCTTTTTCTGCCAAATGCTTGAGAACAAACGTGAATAGAGATGAAGGTTTGAGTCACCAAACCCCACGCTACAACAAGTATCATCCTTAACTCCTTTAACCGCAAAATCACTGACTTTTCTTTATGGCTCTAAGTGTTTTTCTTCCAGTACCGTCTTAGTTAACAAGCAGTAAATGTTTTAAAGCTTTGTGTAGGGCTGTTATGGTGAGGGGGTGTTAATATTTCTGTCGGCAGTACAGGAAGAGAAAACTCAATTATCCTGAGTGGAGCTATTTGAAGGATGATTTGTGTGTGTGTGTGTGTGTGTGTGTGTGGACGGAGGGTAGAGGCTTGTTCATATTGCCTGGTGTTATCTCTTCACAGTTCACAGGAACTTCTATCCAGCGAGTAATAAAGTAGTTTTAAATCTCTGCAACACAAGCGCACGCACATTCACAAAGAGCTACGAATAAAACGGGCGAGCGTGCACGAAGCGTGTGACAGTTTATCTTCTTTGGATTATTTTCTCTGCAAGTCATGACGGAGGGAATCGTGTTATCTTTATTGGAATACTTTTCACAGGAAGTTGTTACAAACTAATATTAAAAATGTCCACATCAGACCCGCTCAGTTTAGAAACTCTTCAGGACTGAGCCTGGAAGACGGACCTGCTCCTCGAAACACTTCAACTAAAAGCAATGAAAGAAGAGTCCATTAAATTATGTAAATCCCTAATTTATACACTAGTTCATATAAATATGCATAAACGGATAGTTCAGATATTTTGTAGTGTGGCTCTGTGAAAAGGTTATGAACGGGAAGAAAAGCATTTTCTAAGAAAAAGCAGTTTGAATGCTGAACGACTGCTGAGATTGATCCAAGAAGCCCCAGCTAAAAGGTAAACTTGACTTGATCAGACTGCTGAACTCGAGCTGAACTTAATTCAGCTTCATCACTCTTTTGTATTTATTTATTTGTTAATTGCTAGGCTTCTTGATCTGGGACCCGAGTCCAAATTTCGTACCACAAACCTGCAAATGTGAGCTGGTACGACAATAAAAAATCCTTGAATCCTTACCAAAAAGATAGTAAAAGTAGCAAAACACTGGCTAAAGTATCAAAACGTTAGCTAAAGCTAAGGGCAGCTAAATGTATCAAACTCTTAAAAAATATAATTTATGCAATAATGTCTCCAAGGAAATATAAATATACTTTTTATTGTTTCTTTCCTGACAATTTGATCAGAACTTGCAGAAACTGGATCACTACAATCCACTCTTTGTTCTGGTCTCCTGTCAGGGAGCGATCGATCCTCCGAGCCAGATACTGAAACGATGATTCAAGCTCTTATCTTTCTCCGGCTGCGCTGCTGTAATGCCCCCAGGTCCCCATTGTTCCACAAACACGCTGAAGCTGGTGAATATCATTCTGCAGCAGGGCTGACTGACACAAACAACAATAAATGCTTTAATGCCTGATTTGAAGTCCTCGTGTTGCCTTCAGGTTCGCTGTTTGTTACAGATTTTATGTTGTTAAAGAGTCCAGCACCTGAGAACACCTGAAGCTATCACAGTTTCTACAGGTTTAACTTTCATGAACCACTGGAGGGATTTTAATGAAACCTTCAAAATGGCCACGAACGACCTTAGCCAACACCTGAATGGCAACAACTCAACTGAGCCAACGTTTGGTGTGGTAGTAGCTGAGAGTCTTCTCGAACACGTTAACTGATCACATGAGATCTGTTTTTAAAACTTTACCATTAACTATAGTTGTCTGCTGTTTCTGTCTGTTAACAAAATATCCCACGAACCACTGGACGAGCTTAGAAAACACAAAAACATCTGTATCTTAGTGATACTCACGGATATTCAGGTAAGGTTTGGTGTGGTAGTAGCTGAGAGTCATTTACAACACATATTCTAAGAGCTAACTGAATGCGCACAATATCACACAGGGGTGCGCATAATGTTATTTCAAAGCGTAGTCCCCATCAGGATGGATGGATGGATGGATGGATGGATGTGGACAGGTGAGAATGGGCGTGGCAGGCTGACTGAGTGAGACTTGACCCAGGGACCACTGGGGAGCTGAACAGAACATATCTAATCCCATGACATTAAATAAACGTAACCACGAAACACAAAAAGTTACAAACAAAACTAACAACAAGCCCAGATCCTGACAGGAACTTCTATCCTTCCATTTATGCTCTGTTGTTGGTCAGGACTGAGACCTTGTGCCAGATCCAGCAGAACCTGAGTCTCAGTTCGTGTCTTCATGTTTATCTTTCCCACGTGTCGACCGGTACGGCTCCTTTTCTAAAGTCGGTGTATTCTCCTTCCACTAAAGTCCAAATACTGGCGGTCCTCAAACAGGAAGGAGATCAAGAAGCCAGACGAGCTGCTCACAGAGCGGCGAGAGGTGGAGGTGGAAGCAACATTATAGCTCATTTGTAATTAAAGGATTCTTTGTGATTAGGAGTGATTAATGTGCTCCCTTTAATTAAAAGAATAAAGCTATGCTTTTTAACCACCCGCCTCACAAAAGGACCTGAAGGATAGCAGAGATTAGTGGCGTTTTAAAGTCACTTTCTTGTACCGTGACAGCATCCCAGTGGAGTTTCAGCGCCCGTCTGCCGGGCTCCGTCAGTTCGAGACGATGATTAGAAGTGGAAAGAAAAAGTCTGGAATACCGAACATCACGGCTCTGCTTTAAACCTTTAAACCTTTAAACCTCAGCAGCATGACTGAAAACACAGGACACAACGTGTTGAAGGGGGTAAATATGGAAATATTAATTAATTAAGTGCTTAAAGGGATTATAGTCTGGGGTCGTCTTTATGGTATTTTCTGGTCAATTATCACCCACGAGTTCTAAATCCATAACCAGTAGCTTCACCACTCTGTTCATGTCTGAATAAATACATCAACTGGATAAACGTTCAGATTTTTATTCTTAAAATATACTTTAGCTTTCGGTTATATAATATAAACTTGAAAGCAATGTGGAATAAATTGTCAAGGTTTAAAAAAAACTTGGAGGGAGAAAAATGAAAGTTTTTTTATAATAAAAACATAAGTCTGTGTCTTATTGTTTGGGTCAGTAAGTGTAGTGAAGCCTTTCTCTTATTAGATTCTTTAAAGTTGAAATAATTTTTAAAATGTTGATGCTTTCATTAGGCCTGTTGCGATAAACAATAAATCAATTAATCGCATGATAAATGAAAATTATCGACCTCGTTTTCATTTATGGGCTTTATCGTTTCTTCGTCTCTCTCGTTCTACTGAAGACACTGGATGATAAAAGGCTCAACTCTGGTGCTCATCACTGACCCCTCCCTTTCTCTTTTCTCCTTAAAATCTGTTTTGTCTGGAAAAAACCTCCGTCTTGTCGAAGCTCCAAAATTCACAATTGAAACTCGTGCCTTTGTGTAAAAAGTTGATTTTCTCTGCAAAAAGAAGCTGAGAACTTGTTTACTGATTTTTTTATTATTAAAAACTTTGTGTGAAAAATGCAATGCTGAAGAGCTCAAACCACACCGAGCGTCCGCCATTTTGAGAACCAAAGAGAGACAGCCCATGTCATGTCAAGGGGCCTCCCTCCCATTTTTCTTAAAGAGACACACTGCTCGCTCCCTCACTATCCATCCTTTGGTTCAAACTCTTATACTGCCATCCATTGGTCTAAAAAAGATATTACACACAAAACAAATTAAACATTTCTTCTTAAATTTGACAATAATTACTAATTATTGTCAAATTTCAAACAATATTATCGTTTATCGCAATAATTTCTGAGACAATTAATCACCCAGCAAAATGTGTTATCGTGACAGGCCTAGCTTTTATAAATAATCATTTGTTTGTGTGTTTTTCACATTTTATAACAGAACTAAAACACTTCATGCAGAAATGGATTTTCTTTTCATAATATTGTTTTTATTGAAACTTCATGTTAAAATAATTGGATGATAATTTTCTTGAATGAATAAGAGCTCTTTTTAAAATCATGTTATCATTTGTTGAGAAAAATTGTCTTTTTTTTAAAAAATGTCTAAAGTAGAAAGTTTTTGTTGGCTTTTGGTTTTGGCTTCGTGTTCATTAGACTGCTCTCCTGACAATAATACACACTTATAAACACATTTTAAATTTTATGTTGTGAAGATAAAAACAGACATAAGCTGGTGATGCTCAGCACAAACAGGCTGATTCAAAAAACCCAGGAGAAAAGAAAAAACATCCACCAGATGAATCCCTAAAGCAGATTACACAATTAATTATTTATGATGAACTTTATGCTAAATTACTTAAAAAAAAAAAAGAGTTTTGAAGAAGGAACGCAGTGAAACACTGAGGGCAGAATCTGTTCAATGGATACAAACACAAAACAGATTTTTAAGACACCTGGCGTCGTGGACGAATGAATAAATTCAGAATAAAAGTTTTAGTTTAATATTTAACGCCACGTTAGGACAGTTGTTACACGTGCCACAAAAAAACATTTTTCTCATAACTCTACATAAATCTGATCGTTCTGTGAAAAATTTCTCCAAAACATCTACAGATGTTGCCCCAAACTCCTCCATGAATAAAAAATATTCTTAGGTTTCGTTAAATAAAATCTGCTGACTTCGAGCAGCTGTTTCCTCTCCTGCAGTAAGGCTTCGTGTCAAAACTAAAATACATTCTGGAGCCATGGACAGGACCGCTGCTTCTCCCTCCCTGAAGCCTTTCATCTCTTTAATGAAGCAGTTGTTACTGAATCAGCTCGTGTGTTTTTGTTTGTTTTTACACCAAACTAAAACTTGTGAAAGAGGTGTAAAGTAGCACAGCAGACACACTAGACTACTACAGCTGATGTGTGAAGAGCTGAAATGATTACAACGTAAAGGAGGTTTAAAAAACATGAAGGTGAACTGACTCAAAGGCAGCCACCTGTTAATATCCACCTGACAAGGGTTTCTTAACTTTATATCTTACTTTTCCGTCAGCTTTAATGCAGCCTGAACTAAAACGCGTACCCACGAATGTTATATCAAAATGACCGGCTTGGCACCGTGATGTTATTTTTAATGACATTTTGAGTTACCATGGTGACATAATTTGCAATTAGACGCATTTTATTTAATTGAAAATCACTGTCAGAACTCTTAACAGCTTCTAACTGCCACAGTGAGGTCACATGACCTAGAATGAAGAGGTCTCTGAACAAAACACATGAACTTTTGGAGCCATTGTGGTTCAAGATGGCTGCCACAGCTACCTCAGAAAACTCTAACTTGGCTATAACGCTGTCACTCTTTGAGATATTGAGCTGAAATTTGGCATGGTGGTAATTGAAAACAAACCCCAACACATAGCACTTTCAAATCAAAATGTAAAAATGGCCGCCACATGGCAGTTCCCGTCAAAATTTCCCCACGGATCTTTCTAGTTCACTTTCCTGTCTTTAGTCCGTTTCTTGTCATGCTGTGAGTATTTCATTCTGCTCAAAAAACACAAACTAAATGTATTTTTTTATGAAAATTCATGTTTATAAATGTAAAAAAAAAATTTTTTTACGTTTTACAATAAAACAAGCAGTAGTCATGGCAACATGTGGCTGCAGACAAAACTTTAGCAATTACTGTCTGAGAACTGGCTCTGTTCGGGACGTATATTGATGTTTTTCTTTAAAGAAGACAAACTAAAGACTTTGTATTCCTTGAATAAATGTATTTAATGCCTTTTATGCCTGAGATTTAAATTAAAATGAACTTTCGCTGCTCAGTTTTAGTAGGTTTAAACAGATCTTTTCTTTCCTTTGTTTTACTCCCTCTGGTCTTCCCACTCCTCCTCCCCACCATCCTGCGCTCCGTTCTTTAATCCGTCCGTCAGGACCTGGAGGAGCGTCTGCGCCACCACCACCTCGCAGAGCTGCAGTCGCTCAGAGAGGCTCACCGGCAGAGCATCGAGACGCTCAAGCAGCATTCAGAGCAAGAGCTGCAAACGCTCCGCTTCGAGCTGGAAGACGAGGGCAAAGCCATGCTGGGTGAGCGCCGAACGCTGCAACTAACAAAGATGAACTCCTGCACTCATTTACTGTTTCCCCTCAGTCAGTGCTGAACTTATCGTAAAAAAACTGAAAAACAGAACAGTTCTCTGTGAGAGGCTGAACCATCAAGACACACAAGGTGACTGTTTTAACTTTCGCCCAAAATAAAATCAACTCCCATTTTAAAACAGAGGTTTAAAGGGGAAAAAGGTGGTTTGTATTTAAAATGTGTGGATCAGGGATGAGCAGTCAGTATCTGACCTGCAGTAGACAGCAGTCAGCGTGATATCAGTTCGGAGAATTGATGAGGAAAGAGAAGAAGAAATGAGCGAATGGCCCCAAAGTGGCCCCATGTTGAAAGAGTCTGAGAGTTGTTCAGGTTTTTAGCAGCAACACAGCTGAGCCGGGCTGTGAGTAACACTCCTCTATTTACCTTCGGCTCATCGTCTCAGCGCTGAAAGGCTGCCTCCATCTGTCTCCATCCTCCCACATCTTCACCTCCTGTTTTTACCTTCCGCCTCGTTATCTCAGCGTATTATTCCGGCCCGTTCTATGAAACTTTGTGTTCACACGAGTGCGAGTTCAGGAGAAACCGGATCTTCCACTTCATAAAGTGTTCATGGTTTGACTTTTCAAAGCAGATTGTTTGTCATTCAAATCTTTATTTCATTTCTCTTTGTATGGCGCCAAATAAGAAGCTAAAAGCTGTGTGCTCCAGTTTTCTGAAAAGTTTTTTGAATTCCTACCTTTTTCTACCTAAAAATAGCAAGATGTCAGCTAGATGCTTAAGAAAGCAAACGGCTAGCTAACTAAAAACTAAAAGAAGCAAAACACAAACAGCAGCAAAAGGTTAGCTAAAAGATAAAGTAGCCAAAATGTTACTAGAAACTAAAAGTAGTAAAACGCTAGTTAAAAGTGTCAACAGGCTGGCTAAACGCTAAAAGTAACAAAAGGCTAAGTTGCAAAAGGCTAGCTGAAAAGTTAATGTAGCAAAAGGTAGCTGAAATCAGCAGAAGTTTTGCTAAAAGCTAAAAGTGACAAAAGGCCAGCTAAAAACTAAAGTAGCAGAAAAGTAGCTAAAATCAGCAAGATGCTAGCGTAAAGCTTAAAAGCAAAAGGCTGGACAAAAGTTTAAAGGAGTAAAGCACAAGTTAAAAGTAGCAAAAGGCTATCTAAAAGCTAAAAGTAACAGGTTAATAGTTACAAAAGGCTAGTTGAAAGCTGAAATATCAAAAGGTAGCTTAAAGCTAAAAGTAGCAAAAATAATAACTAATAAAAAGCTTGCTAGAAGCTAATCATAGCAAAAGCTTAGCTAAAAGGGAAAAAAGGCTAACTAAAAACTAAAAGTATCAAAACACTAATTAAAAGTAGTTAAAGGCTGTCTCCAAGCTTAATGATACTACTGAAGAGCTTTTAATGTTTTATTTGGAATTGTATTAATAAAGGTAATTATTGTATGCAGTAGTTAAAAAATAAAAATAAAAAACAAGAAAATGTTGGTGTGAATGCTGAATTAGCATTTAATGAGTTTTCTGTAACAAGGCTAAAGGCAGAAAATCAGTTTGTGATTTTTAAACATTACAGCTTCGACTCATCATGAAAAGTATTTACTTTGTAAACTTAATTTCTTCCTCTTCGCCGTCAGCCTCTCTGCGCTCAGAGCTGAACCACATCCACGCCTCGGCCATCGAGCACCTGCGACAAACCCACCACCAGGAGTCGGCCGCCGCCAAATCTGAGCTGGAGAAAACTCTGGACAACAACCGGACTCAGGTAACGAACACGGAAAATAAATTACGGTCTGTCCTCGTCCAAAATTATTTACATTCACGCACATCTGCTGCCATTATTTAATCACAGTTTGACAGCTGTGGACACATCTGCAATGTTTATTGGTGATAATCAGTGAAACTGCTGCTCTTTTCCTGTCCCTGATTTGGTGCGCGACAACAAAAGCCGCTCAACGAACGATTCCCGGTCACTTCAGCGCTTTGTCTGTCGCTTGTGGTGAAAATTGTGTGAATTGATGCTGAGATTTCCTGAATTCCTCTTTACTCCTTTACACACATTCAGCTGCTGTAATAAGAGAGAAATACTCTGAAATCAAAGATGTTTCTCTGAGTATTTACACGTATATTTTACTGTGAGGGTATCTGCAGCCATGTGTTTGGCTGTGGCGGTGGACCTGGAGCGATCAGACATTTTGTTGATGGATTGGATCAATTCTTTGTTCAGGACAAAGAAAATAATCTGACAATTTTAGACATTTAAATGAGAAACTAGAGAAAATCAAGTACAAGTTCTAAATGACTGCTGAAATTTGCTGAAACTGAGTTGTTAAAGCTGAAAGAGCAAAACATTAACTAAAAGCTTAAAGCGGCAAAATGCTAACTAAAAGCCAAATGTAGCCAACAGATAATTAGCAAAAAAATTTTTTTTAAATTATAGTAATATTTGGCAAAATGCTAGATAAAAATATCAAAGGCTAGCTAGCTACAAGCTACATATAGCTAAAGGCTGACTAAAGGTTAAAAGTTTAAAGATGATAGCAAAAAGTAGCCAAAGGCTGGCTAAAAGCAAAAAGTACCAAAAGACTATCTTAAGAGCTAAAAGTTACTAAAGGCTAGGTAAAAACGAAAAGAGCAAGATGCTCACTAAAAGTAGCTAAAATTTAGCTAGAAGCTATACGTAGCACAAGGTATGTAAAAAGTAAAAGTACCAAAATGCTATCTAAAGTTAGCAACACACTAGTTTAAAAAGGTAACAAAAAGCCAACTAAAGGGTAAATACAAAGTATAACAAAGTCAAACTAAAAGCTTAAATTTACAAAAGGATAGCTAAAGGTTCAAAGTACCAAATGCTAGCCTAAAAAAAGCTAAATACCAGTTAGAAGCTATACGTAGCACAATGTTAAAAGCACCATAATGCTAGCTAAAAGTAATAAACCACTGGTTAAAATAAATAAAATTAACTAAAAGCTAAAGCAAACAAAAGCTAGCTTAAAGCAAAAAAAAAAAAAACTAGCAAAAGGCTGGATAAAAGCTAAAAAAAAAAAAAAAAGACTAGCTTAAAAACATACTAAATACTGACGAAAAGAAAAATGCTAACTAAAAGCTAAAAGTAGCAAAACACCAGCCAACAGTAGCAAAGGGCTAGCTAAAAGTTCATAGCAGCAAAAGCTAAAAGTAGAACAGATGTTGCTTCAGCTAATGGTGTCAGAATGGTAGCTAAAGCTAAAAGTTGCATAAAAAGACAAAAATAAATTTAGCTGAAACAGATTTTGAAGAAAACAAAGTTTTAAAGCAGTTCAAGAGATCTCAGTGTTCTTCTTTAGGGAAAATATTTGAAAACATGCAGCTCATCTATTAACAGCTAAAATAGCACAAAGTGTGCAAAATGACTTGGACTGTAAATTACAAACAAACTAAAAATCAAAAACAGGAAAACAGCTTGATATGAGGTTATTTTTTGACATCACACAGTGATGAAAAGGACTGTAAATGTTAGTGTTTTGATTCAATGAAACGGCTCGTGTGAACGTTATCAGCTGATGAGGCTTCGTAGAACACGTGCTGCAGCTCAGCCTCACCAGCACCACCCTGCAGGCAGCAACCTTCACACCGCAGCTTGTAAATCATCGTAATTACCTCCACCCACCACGGGCTCCTCTTTCATCACCTTCCGATTCAGATGTTCTAACAAAGATGCACAGCTGGTTGTCTTTTATTCCCCTCCGCACCGCAGCCCATCAATCCCCCTCATCTTTAGCTTCCTAAGCGACGGGGAGTCATTAAAGGTTAATATCTAAGTGCTAAAGCCTGAACTGGCTGACAGACTTACGGTAAATCAGAGAAAAATGGAGCAGAAGCTTGATTCAGACGTTCAGCAGCCTGAGTCTGCGTCTACAGATTCAGGTCGAGTCGGAGCGTTTTATAAAACCCGACTGTAGTTTATTACGTAACCGAACTAAAAGGCCTACACATCCAGGCCCTGAAGGGCTCTAAGCTACTACCACATCAAATGTTAGCCCGGTAGCTGTAAATCTGATTTATGTTGGCTAATGTCATGTAGCTGTGGCAGCCATGTTGATTAGAGCCCTGTTTACACGAGAATGATCTTGGGAAACGTTAGTGTTTTTTATGTTTATTGTGGCAAATCAGCATTAAAAAAAAAACACATTTACATGAATCTGGTGAAGTTTTCATGCCATGCAAAGTTGCCAGATAGGGAATTAAGATCTTTCACTTTAAATTATTGTATTTTGACTCAAATATGTGCTCGGTGAGGTGTAATTTCCTCTAAGGGGAAGGTGTGCACAGGAAAAGATGAGGGTTAAAAACGATAATTATGGTTTAATGTTAATCATACATTATTTATTAATGGTAAATTGTTGCCGGGCTTCATCAAGAGACACAGTCAGTCCCAGCATGAGAAACAGAGCATCCAAAATGGTGAATGCAGGAACCTTCATTTGGGCCGAAGATGAGGTTGGGTTGCTTCTGCACGTTGAACAGGGTGAGCAGCTCTAACAGAACTTTACTACCAGCCACAGCCACAAGTCAAAGCCTCCCTTCTGAGACCTGGATTCAACAAATGAGTGCAGAACCGCAGCAGAGCCGCAGCAGAACCGCAGCAGAACCGCAGCAGAACCGCAGCAGAACCGCAGCAGAGCCGCAGCAGAGCCGCAGCAGAAAAGCTACAGTTTCACTAAAAACCAGTGTTGTGTAAACAGGGCCTGACTCCGGTGTTTTGTAGGTGTACATTCACTTTTTATTTCTGCGAGTTTCATTAAAATTCATTCAGTGGTTCATGAGATATTTTGGTAACAGAGACACATGAACCCCCATGAACAGACCAGAACAAAAACATTATCGCCCGTCTGTCGCCTTCGCGCTGAGGGCGATGTAGATGTAAGGATGAGTGCAACATTTCAGGAAACTAATCAAGTTAAGAAAATAATAAGAACTGTTACTTTTACTTATTGTTTTTTGCTGATAATGGTGCAGTTGGTTGTTGCATCAGAGCAAAAAACGGTTGCTGGTTCAACTCCCGGAGTGCTTCGGTTTCCTCCCACAGACCAGAACTCGCCTGTTAGATAAACTGTGTCTCTAAGTTATCCCTGCGTGTCAATGGGAGCGTCTCTGTCTCTGGTGACCTGTCCGGGGTGTCCCCCGCCTCTCGTCCAGTGACAGCTGAAGGTGGACTCCACCCATGACTCTGAACAGAAACACGCGAGTGGAGAAACTGGATGGCTGGATCCAGCTGACATTACTGCCGGCGTTGACGGTTGTGTCTGAGACACCTCCTGAGCGCTGGTTTATTAAATCTCAGGAACTCCGTGAGCCAGCTGTCACCCCAAAAGTATGAAAGGTTTGTGAAAAGTATCCAAACTGCAGTTTATTACTGTTTTGACATTTGGGAAGGGTTCGTTTTCCTCGTTTCTGCAGAGATGCTTCCAGTATGTTCTCAGAAGACGCCTCAGTTAAACACTCGGGGTGGAGGAACCAGAACTCTCTGCTCACAGAAAGATGTTTTTAGCAGCTCAATATTTTCTTTTCCTGAAGAAACTCTCAGGTGGATGAGCTTTATTGATTTTCTTTTGGGTGGTATATTAAAGACAAAGAGTTGCGCAGGACAAATTAAGGTCTGTCTGACCGTTTTTCTTGAACTTTTCCGCATTTATTTCATTCTTTACTGTATGCTCCTGACCCCAGACGCTTTGTGTAACATACATTTTTGATATTTGTGCTGTCTTCCTGCTCTTTCTCTCTCGCCGTAGGTCGCGCTCCTTTTAGAGCAGGGTCAGCCACATGGATTCTCCATCTCCATTTTGCTCTGTTTCATGTATCATCTGTCGTGAGATGTCTTCATATCCTGCTAGATCGTATCCATCCACCTCTTCTTCTGCCATCCCCTGCTTCGTTGACCGAAAACTTTTGCGTTTAATAGCCTTTTTACCTTGTTGTCATCTTCCATTCGCTGCACAAGCCCACACTATCTCTTTCTTTATTCCTGTATCTTATCCGTGATGCATTCCACGCCAAGCATTTTTCTGATATCGTAATTTCGCAGTCTATCCTTGAGTGATAATCCACTAATCCCACGTAGCATCTGCATTTCTGTTCTTTCCAGGAGTTCTTCCTTTCTCTTTAATGTCCATACCTCAGCTTCACAAAGCCAGACTGGGCGCACCATCATCTTGTACAGTTTCCCTTTAATATAAATCAGTGTTCTTTTGTCACAAAGCACTCCTGTCAGCTCCTTCCATTTTTGCCACGCCGCACCAATTCTGTGTTTAACGTCTTCTTCACATCTTCCTTTGGCATTTATCACCGACCCTAGATACTTGAACATTTTGACATGCTTAAGTACATTTTCTCCAGTATCAGTAATTGTTAAGGTCTCGTTAGCGTTCGAGCAGACCATGGTCTCTGTTTATGCTGCGTTTATTTTCAGACCTTTACTCTCAAGTGCCTGCTGCCACTGCAAAGCATCTTGGAGATTAACTTCACTCTCCAGCCACAACTAGGTCATCACCATACAACATATCCCATGTCATGTTTTTCCTTATAAGCTCAGTAACTCAAGTTCAAGTCAATTTTATTGTCATTCACATCACATGTGGTACATGAGGTAGAACGAAATTGTGTACACCAGGTCCCAGTTACACCCATTAGCAACAATATTAATTGTAAAAGAAACAGTAATAAGGATTTAAGAAATAAACTAAGAACTACACTAACCTAAGAAATATGCTAAACACTAATAGTGCAAAACAATACGCCGAACAACAGCAGCACAAACATGAGTCTGTGTGAGTAGATGAGTACGAATGAACACAGCAGCATGAAATAATCAGCAGCATGAGAGCAGCAGCATGGATAATCAGCAGCACATATCACCAATCAAAGTGACATTACAGTTTGTTTTTGTTTTTTGTTTTTCACAGTGATTATCCTGGTTAGGGATTCATGAGTCTAACAGCCTCAGGGTAGAAGCTGTTCCTCAGTCTAGTGGTTCTACACTTAATGCTTCGTAACTTTCTGCCCAAGGGGAGCGGGGCAAAAAGTGTGTGTGCTGGGTGAGTGGGGTCCTTCATGATGCAGGTGGCCCTCTTCCTGCATCTGGAGGTGTAGATGTCTGTGATGGTGGGGAGACTGATTCCAACAGACTTATGTGCAGCCTTCACCACTCTCTGCAAAGCTTTTCTTTCTGCAGCTGTGCAGCCTCCATGCCACACGTTGATGCTGGAGCACAGGATGCTCTCCACTGCACACCTGTAGAAGGAGGTGAGGACTGAGCTTCCCAGACCAGCTCGTCTCAGCCACCTAAGGAAGTAGAATCTGATGAGCTTTCTTTATCAGGCTGGTAGTGTATATATGCTAATCACTAATAATGTAAAACAATATGACATAACAACAGCAACCAACGCAACGACTGCGTCCATCATAACAATAAGCAACAGTGGGCTGAGACATGAACCTTGATGAACGCCAACTTTAATCTCAAATGCCGTTGTGTTGCCTTTACCAGTTCTGACTGTTGTTTAACACCTTTGTACATGGAACTAACAATCCCAACTAGCTTCTCCATAATGCCTTTCTGTCTGAGGCTCCAGTAAACCGGCTCTCGTGGGACTCTGTGAAAAAAACTTTTCCAAGTCCACAAATGTCCAGCAAACCTCTGCTCTTTCAAATATCCACAAATAAATAAAATAACTTATGCTTCCTTTTGACACTTTCCTTTGTGATGGACTTGCGACCCATCCAGGGTGTACCCCGCCCCTCGCACAGTGATTGCTGGACATGGGCACCAGCGACCCCCGTGACCCAAAATGGAATAAGCGGGTAAAGATAATGGATGGATGGATGGATGACACTTTCCTCTCTAAATACGTTTGTCCCTTTTATATAGATAATGGCAGTGCTTAGTTCTTGTCATTTATCTTATGTTCAAACTCATTTATTTGCAACAAGGCAAAACTAAAGGCTGACGAGGCAGCGCAAAAACTCAAAACTGAAAACTACAGGAAATACTCGCACATTTAACCAACGTGAACAGCGTGAAAGCATAACAGACAAGAGACAAACAAACTGACACAGTTTTTAAAGAAAAACTAACGAGGGAAGAAAAAAAAAACAACACCTGGGCTGATCGCTGACTGGGGACAGGTGAAGGCTGACTGGAAAAATACTGAGAAGGCCGACAGAAATGAGAAATGACACAATCAAACTAAAAGAGAACAGAGCGTGTCAGTAATTAGAAGTTCTAATGTGCATTTTTCATGACTTTTAATCCAGACCTTTTCTACAGTGTGCTCCAGAACAGTCTTTAGTTGTTAGCAGTAAAATACACAGAGCAGCCACAGACTTCTGTAGGTCAGCGTGTAAAAAAAACTAACTGTGACGGGGCTGATTTATGCAGTCCAAAGTCTTCCAGCTCCCTGTTTCATGGTTTTCCAGCTCTGGGTGTCAGTTTGCACAGAAACACCATCTGTGCATTGTAAGATGTTCACTTCTTGACCTCCATTCTCATTTTATTCAACTTGTGTTTTTTTTTTTTTTAAAAGCATCATTCTGCTATTTGCACTACCATAATTTTTGCTGTATAAGTTGCACCTTTTTGCATAAATTAGTCTGTCTGTGACTTATACAGCAAAGCGACTATATATATATATATATATA
>NC_056509.1:44809611-44811501 GCF_014905685.2 Nematolebias whitei
TGACGATTTCATTCATTTTGACATGGAAAATATTGAACACTACCATTTTCAGCCACTAGAGGGCGCTTGAGTTATATGGCAAGCCAAGTGTCTCATTAATAGGTAAAAGTGTCTGTTAATGAGACACTTGGCTTGCCATACCAAGACACCTTCGTCTTGCTCTGGAACTCCTGGAGCAAACGTCAAATTAGCTTCATTTTGCCGCATCGCCCAAGTGAAATGCAGCTGATTTGACCATTTAAGTGCATTTATAAAGGAAAAGTTAAACTGAGACACACCTTTATTATAATGTCAAGCAAACAAATAATTGTTTTTAAGTGTTAATCTTGTTAAATTCTTGTTAAAGTCCTCCTGTGCGTGCTCCTGCAGCCGCCTTTTGGCAGCCAATCGATTTTTGGCACATCGGCCCTCGTTTTCCGGTGGTCAGCTCATAACAAACGCGACGTGTCAGTGGTGACACATAATCGATGCGACTTATACGGCGAAGCGACTTGTTTCTGTTTTTTCCACTTTATTGGACATCTTTAGACTGATGCGACTTATACAGCAGTGCGATGTGTACGGCAGAAAGTACGATAAATGTGTTTGCCTCCTGCAGTTTCATAAAAAACCCAGCTCTTGTCTTGATGTGTGAAACTGGAGGTTCGACAAGTTTCACTCTCAATATATATATATATTTTTTTAATTCATTTACGTGTTTTATTAAACGTGAACAGATCTAAATCTGAACATTAACTCCTCGTGACCTCGTATTTACCGATCAGCGTTAAAAACATGTTGTGAAATTAAAAGAAAGTGTCTTTAAATTTATTTTCTGACTCAAAAGAATGGAGAAGTTTGAAGAGATGAAGAATTAAATAAATTAGTTTATAAATTACCTGTTTGGTGCTGCCGGGTGGTTAAAGATGTGAACCGAGTCAGAGACGAGTTTGTGAATTTAACAGATGAAGACGTTTAAATCCTGAGCTCGGCTCTCGGCACAAATCGTCGCAGAGGAGAGTTAAACGAGTTTTCACAGGAACTGAAGCATTAGTGATGACAAACATGTTGAATTAAATTTTACAGAGTTCTGAAGTGAACGTTGTCAGATCAGACGTTTGCTCTTCATTCAAGTCTCTAATTAAAACAATCCGTCTGACTGCCAGTCGTAATCTGGGCTAATCTGGGCTGAGTGTCAGCCGCTGAAGTTCTGAATGACAGCTGAATTTAATCCTTAGTTTATTTAAAATAAAAAAGACAAAATACATAAATGACTTTTGATTTGTTTTGACAAAAAGGAATACGATAAAGTTGTTTTAGTCCTAAAATGTTTTTTTTTTCTTTTGTGATCCACAGAAACAATATTTTAAAATTGGTTTTGTTTTCTCTAAATGGTGTCAGATTATTAGTCCAGCTGTTGTCGTTTATCGGTTTTCTAATCGGATTCTGTTTTTCTGTTGTTGTGAAGTTCTCCAGCATCAAACCTAAAATGTTGCTGCAGGAAACGGGCTCAAAACAAAACAATTATTCAGACTAAAGGAAGGACGTGTTCGGCTGTAACGCCGTGTGAAAGCTGAGCCGAATGGTTTTCCTGAAATTAGCTGAATTGCTAAAGTTCAAACAAGCGGAACAGAAGCTAAAATTAACAACACTTTGGACAATTTAAGCTAAAAGGAAGCTAAAAGCTAAAAGCTAAACACAGCAAAACAGCTGCTAAAAACTGCACTTACCAACATCATAGCTATAAGCTAAAATTAACCAAACAGTAGCTAAAATATAACTAAATAGTTAAAAACTGTTTCTAAAAGTTAAATGTATCCATCCATCATTCCATCCATCCATCCTTCCATCTACCATCCAACCATCCATCCATCCATTCCTCCATCCATCCATCCTTCCACCCATCCATCT
>NC_056509.1:44811511-44832223 GCF_014905685.2 Nematolebias whitei
CATACATACATACATACATACATACATACATACATACATACATACATTATTCCATTCATCCATCCATCCATCCATTCATCCATCTATCATCATCAGTCCATCCTCCATCTATCCATCCTTCCATCCATCCATCTTTCCATCCATCATCCATCCATTCATTCATCTATACTTACATTCTTCCTTCCATCTATCCATCTATTCTTTCTTCCATCCGTTCATCCTCCATCTATCCATCCAGCCTTCCTTCCTTCTTTCCATCCATTCTTCCATCATCTGTCCATCCATTCTTTCTTCCATACATCCATCCTCCATCCACCCATCTATCCATCCATCCACCCATCCATTCATCCGCCCATCCATTCATCCATCCATCCGCCCATCCATATATTAACTTATCCATCCATATATTCTTCCATCCATCTATTCATCATCCATCCATCCTTCAATCCATTCTATCCATCCATCCATCCATCCATCCATTCATCCATCCGTCCCCATTCATTCGTCCTTCTATCATCTCCATTCATTCATTCTTCCATCCTTCCAGCCATCCTTATATCCATTATCAGTTCTTCCTTTCTGGGTCACGGGGGTCTCTGGTATCCATATCCAGCAGTCGCTGTGTGAGAGCTGGGCGACACCCTGGACCAGTCCATCACAGGATTTTATTCCTAAAACTCCAGATAAACTGCTTTATTTCAACCCTAAAAAACAACTAGAAGTTGAAAACCTCGTTAAAGTTTCAGAAGCCGTGAGTCATTCTTCACGTGATGTTCCATAATGTCCTCGTTGTGGAGGCTGACAGGCTGTCTTCATGTGGGCGCTTCGTTGAACCTACGCATCGTTCAGTCCTCCCTAATGAGAAAATGGCTGCTCATTTTCTGTTCTTTGCAAACGGTGACAGAAATGTTTCGTGTCTCTGTGGAGCTCCGAGGCACCGAGCAGCTTAGCGGGTGGTCATGAGTAATTTAGATTGTTGGACATGTTCTACGTGAAGTGGTTTGGAGAGCTGTTGTGTTTCATAGACACAGTGAGGGGTTGGATCGGTCCTTCAGCTCTGCACAAACTGTTGTTGGCTACATCTTTATTGTTAGTTAAGTGTGACCATGGTTCATCTAAAGGGACAGCTTCATAGAGGAGACAAGTTTGTCTGCCTCTTAGCAAAATATCTCTTGAGCCACTATTCTCATAAACCAACCATGGGATAAACGTTGACAATAATTACTTTTTTGTTTTTTGCCTGATTCAAAATGGCCACCACAGCTAATCAACCTTAGCCAATACAAACATGGCTATAACTCAATCAGTTTCACACGGTGTAACAACATTTTAAATGTATATGAAACTTCTTTTTTCTTCTCTCATCCTAACAGGAGCGTGAGCTGCTGAGCCGGATCTCGGAGCTGCAGGAGGAGGTTTCCAGGAGGAAAAACCACATCGCTCAGCTGGACCACCAGATCCACACCCTCAACGAGAACATCAGCACTCTCACCAAAGAGCTGGAGCTGAAGGGCAAGGAGGTGCTGAAGATCCGCAGCGAAGCCAATCAGCAGATCCGGTGAGAGGCGGCACTGGAACCTCACAACATGACAGATAATACAAACCAGACGGAACAAGACACGTTTGGTCCGTGTAGGCCTGTCGCGATAAACAATAAATCAATTAATCGCATGACGAATGAAAATTATCAACCTAATTTTCATTTATCGGTTCTTCGTGTCTCTGTCTTTCTACTGAAGACACGGCTCAACTCCGGTGCTCATCACTGATCCCTCCCTTTCTCTTTTCTCTTTAAAACCCATTTTAACCGTCCAAAATTGTGTTTTTGGATCGTTAAAAGCCGCTAAGCTGAGAAGCTAAGCTACGAGCTAAGCTAACAGGCCGACCTCGGGAAAAAACCTCCGTCTTGTCGAAGCTCCAAAATTCACATTTGAAACCCGTGCCTTCGTGTAAAAAGTTGTTTTTCTCTGCAAAAAGAAGCTGAGATCTTGTTTACTGATTTTTTTATTAAAAGCTTTGTTTGAAAAATGCTAAAGAGCTCAAACCACACCGAGTATCTGCCATTTTGAGAACTGGAAAAAAGGAAGGAGAGACAGCCCATGTCACGTCAAGGGACCAAGAGACACGCTGCTCGCTCCCTCACTATCCATCCTTTGGTTCAAACACTCTTACTGTCATCCGGTGGTCAAAAAAGGTACTACACACAAAAAATAACCAACATTTCTTCTTAAATTGGACAATAATTACTAATATTGTCAAATTTCAAACAATATTATCGTTTATCGCAATAATTTCTGAGACAATCAATCCTCCAGCAAAATTTGTTATCGTGACAGGCCTAGTTCCACGTTTAAAGTCAATATTTATCACATGATGCCATTTATTGTTTTCACAGACAAAAGTGGCAAAATCTCACTTAAAATCTAATTACTGTTTTTACTGATTTATTCTGAGCTTTAAATTCAATTTAAAAGTCAAGAGTTAAAACACTGAGTTGCTACTTGTTGCTGAAGAGTCGACACGTTTTATTTTGATTATTGACGATTTAGCTTCGTTAAGAAAAATGTGTTTTGGAAACAACCGAAGTAGACGGTTTTTCATGTTTTCCAATGCATTTATTTTTTTCTTGCTTCATCGTCTTCTTCACCATCTCTGCTGCTCCTGTCGCCGCCGCGAAGCCTTCGACTATTTCTGAACTCCGTTTGTTTACTTCCCTCTTAATTACGGTCGTTGCTTGTTTTCATGCGATTGTGTTTTCGGAGCCTCGTGTTTCTAATCGTGCGAACATTTCCTCCGTGGAGAACTCCGTTCTGTTTCTCGCCTCCAGAGAGACGCACGAAGTCTGCAGGTCCTGATTAAGGCTTCGAGTGAAACGTCGCACAGTTAGAAATGAAAATGAAATTAGTTTTTCTGTTGTTTTTTTTTTCCCTGAGTCGCTGCTTGCGTCTCTGGGCTTTACAGCCTGATTTGAGCTGTAGTTTTACAAATGTTTTTTTTTTAATTCTCCTGTTACGAAGTGATGTTTTGTTTTTGTTTAGTGAGGAAACACAAACACTTCAAAGATAATCAAAGTATAAAATAAAACTACATGAGTTATTCTGAACTATACCAGATGGTGCCGTTTGAAAGAGATTACTCCAGTAGTTCTCCAGATGTATTGAAATGCAATTCTTAAATTAGAGTATGCACACATTGTAATCAAAGCCATACTTTACTCACAAAATGTGATTTTAAATAAGTAAGGAATCATCAAAGTTGCCTCCAAAAGATGCTACCAATGGTGCTGCCATTGTTGACCTACTTTTAATATCTTCAGCTGTTTTTGCAGGTAAACAAATGCACATTAACACAGATGCTTGCAAATTTTGCTCCAAATTTTCTGTAACCATGGATACAAGAAAAAAAAAAATGCAGATTTTGTTTCTATTTGATTCTCTCTTTCTTTGGCCTGTCTTCAAGACTTTTTAAGAGGTACGTTTCATGTTTAATCTTTTACTGAAGTTTCAGCTCTGAGGTCTCGCGATTATATTTTACTTTAAGAAAGAAAAGAAGGAATGCATATCTCCCGCCTCCTTCCACGGTAGCGTTTCAGACATAGACCATCTTAAGATGTTTTTGGTTAAACCTTGTAAACATTATATTTTATTAAACTCCACCCTGTGGTTCATGAGATATTTTGCTAACAGACAAGCAGACTGAAATTAAAATTCAATTAAAAAATACTTTATTAATCCCAAAGGGAAATTAAGTGTTGTCGTAGCTCATCATCCTGGTTTCATTCATGAGTTGTTAGATGCTGATAGCTGTGGGCAGGAAGGAGATCCTGCAGCAAATCCAAAGAATCTGGCCACAGATACTGATCCGTCCACACAGATCCAGCTTGCTGTCAGATCCGACGGGCCTCTCGGTCCTCCTGGGCAGCAGGACTGCCTGAATGCAGGGTGGAATTCCTTCCTGAGCGATGGTCACTGCTCCCAGCAGTGTGCCGAGCTCCTCGTCACCATAAACAGCTGAAGGTGCCGGGGGACGATCCCGGTCCTCCCATTGTCACGAGCCAAGTTTCCCACCAGGTCCAGGATCTCGGCAGTCAGGTACTCGAGCATCGCCACCAGGTTGACGGGAATTCATCCACGGCGCCGCCTTTTCAACTCATTTGGGATTTGGGGCTGTAGTTGAGGTGTTTGAGCTTTTGAGATGTTAATCGGCTGCTCCTGGTTGTTAATAATAAACGCCTTGTTGTCATGGTTACGCATCATAACAAGTACACAAAAGTAAGAAGGTTTCAGTAAAAATCCTTCCAGCTGCGCAGCATCCGATACCAGAGGAAATAATCATCCGAAAAAAGCCATTTACATCCATAAAAAAGAGGAAATTAAGTTTTTAAAAGCGGTAACTCATAATGAAAGTAACAGATCTGCTCCAACACGCAGCCACCCCGAGCGGCGCAATTCTAGAACAGAATTAACTAGAAGAACTAGAAGAAGAATAGTAAATGGTGACATTTGAAAAGCCGCTCAGTTATTAGATCAAAACCAACAGCAGTCTTTTATTTCTGAAGCTGCTTCAGATGGATCGATTGGAACCAGCTGCGGTTCTGGTTAGGCCCGTTTCATCAGGTTTACTGCTTTGTTTCTGACCCCGTTGTACCATTTGTGCATTAGACCTGTGGCACCGACCGTCTCAGGATCTAAGCCGGCTGTTCTGTCTCCTCAGGGCTCACGAGCAGGAAGTGGTGAAGAGACACGAGCGGGAGCTGACGGAGCTGAGCGCGGCCCACAGCAGAGAGACGCAGAACATGCTGTCAGACTTCAACAAGGCACAAGAGGTGCTCAAAGACAAGATCTCCGCCCTGCAGATTCTGTACGTACACACCTCCAGCTGACCCGTAGCTTTCAGAACCCTGTGGCTTTTTGACGGCGTGTGGTGCTGATACCACGTGAAGCCGCTTGTTCAGAAATGTACTGATATGTGTGTGAACGTGCTGCGGACATGCTCCTACGTCAAAGATGACCTCTTTCGTGTGATTCTGTTGACAGCACAGCGCCTCCTGGTGGTCCACTCAGAACCAGAACCACCTTAAATAGCTCCACGGTCAAAAACTTCAACAGAGGTCACATTTTATAGAAACAATAAGACCATCAGTACTCTGGTTTATCGTCTTTAGACGTGGAACGTGAGGAGAAGGTTTTCAGTTTTTGTCTCGTTGTAACCAACTTGAGTTTCTGGAGTTTTTCTAATAATTGATCTAATTTTATGTTTGTCAGCAGAGATCCCGTTTGATCAGTTCAGTCCCATAGTTACCACAGCCCTCCCTCCTGTCCTTGGTTCAGTAAACGTTTCAGCCCTGATGGCTTCCTACAGACGGATCCGTCTCTTTCTTACACGTCTGTTTGCTGTTGAGCTCGACTGCAGGTTTGAGGCGACGGTTTGTCGTCCCATCAGGACCGCTCCGGCTTTAGCCCCTTTTGACGTTCTGATCTCCACCTCTGGAGACAATGAGGACCAGATTTCCAAGAGGCTCGGGTTTCTTTGGTACTTTAAGAAACGTACAGTAGCTGTTTGTAGTTTTGAACCCAGCAGGCCTGAGGCA
Source organism: Nematolebias whitei (assembly GCF_014905685.2). Lineage (NCBI taxonomy): Eukaryota > Metazoa > Chordata > Actinopteri > Cyprinodontiformes > Rivulidae > Nematolebias > Nematolebias whitei. The sequence continues at coordinate 44,817,102 of NC_056509.1, forward strand.
AGCGTTGCCAAAGCAAGGATCAGAGTCGTCGATCGCTTTGATTCGTTCTGCTTTTTGTTTCGGCACCAGCAACCCTTGGATCGTCTCTTCAACGTTCTGCGCACGGGTCTTTGGACTCTGAGGGTCTTGGAAAAACCTTCATCTTGTTTGTTTTCTGCTTGTCCTGCTTTGAGATTTTTTTACAAACCTCTGAAACTGAATTTTTTTTTAAGGACGAGATTTCTTCTGATTTTTGACATGAAAGTTTTATTGATTTTGAAGATTTTGGATGATAGAAACCATACACCCCTCCGGAGACTTCTGAATATTTATGAATTTTTACATCCAACACGAGCTTCGCTTTGTCTTCCCAGTAATCACAAAGTTTACTTTAAACTATTTTATGGCCTTTCTGGGTTTTGACGTACGCTGCTGATTGAGGAGCCACATGTTTTCTGTACGTTTGACGAGAACGCTTAGCTTCAAAATTAAGATCCTCAAGTTTTTTCTAGGAATAAGCAGCAGTCTGATTAATATTTAAGAGTTTTATAATTATCTCATTAGTCAAATCTTCTGCAGGTGTATTGGATTCTAGAGTTTATTTCATATTTTTAAGGTTTAAAAAATTATTTGTTGATCAAATCTTTGTATTTTTACCGTTTTCAAGAGAAATCTATCAAAACTTTGCCTCCTTGGCGTCATTTTACCAATACTTTTAGTCAGTTTACAAAATGAATTTAATAGCGGTAACCATAGCAACAGAGGTTTTGCTTTGAGTAAAATTAGCAATTAAATCTCACCGACATCAAACTGTTATTCTCCAGGAATTACAAGCACATCAGAAAGACTAAAAACAGACCGTTTTATTGTCGGTGGGGGAAGTTTTAAAATTTAAAGCCTCACTTTGATTTTATATTAAAAAAATGTGTAACTTCATGAAATGAATCACTCAGTTCTTTTAAAGGTCAGTTACTTTCTACAGGCTGAAAATAAAACTGTGCTTTTCTTAATGATTTCAAAGAGAAAATATGAGTTACGGCATGAAAAACTTTGTATTCATGAATATATTCAACGAGTTTTCTCTGCAGTGTATTAATACATTTGCATGATCTTATTAAACTATCACTCCTGTTGACATTCAACAGTCTGTGCACATTTTGCTTTTCCAGTTTTAAGATGTAACATCTCATGAATTGTGACAAACATTAAATTATCTGTGTATACTCCTCTGGGTGTTTAACACTTGCAGTCTTGAAACAGGCTCCTTAACATGCATTCACATTTTCTATCCTCCTCTATTCACCATAAAGTTATCAAGTGTGTTACAAAAATATAAATTAAACAAAGAAACGCCCTTCCCTCTTCATTGTTTAAACAGTCACGTGTGGTGAAGGTCTAATTAGTACTGACCGCAGCAGATCCAACAATTTTCAGTCAGGTCATCTGGACAGGTTTTTTTTTTTTTTTTTTTGCTGAAACGTTTCACCTTCCATCCAGAAGGCTTCATCAGTCAAGGAAACACACAACACAAAACTGATTCTTCCCCTAAACAGCTTACTACAAAGTGGAACAAACCAGTTATGTTGGTGCTAAGATGGTGTCTTTGGCACGCCCCCTCCTGTGCTGCCGGCCCACTTCCTCGTTGACGGTCATGTCAAACTGGTTCAAAACCAAAAAAGTCCGCAGAGAGTTTATTTTTCTTTGCAAAGAAGTAAAGATTTCAGACAAACAATGCATTTCACTGAGGATGAAATAAATAACGTTACTACCACTGATATATTTTCCCTCTACGTTAGAATTATTGTTCTGGAAAAAGTTTTACAAAGCAATAGCCTTTGCTAAATGGTAGCTCGCTAACTTGAGAGGCATGTAGCTAATGACAAGCGGGTTGGAGGAGTGAAGATAATTTAATATTGTTGATTTATTTTACAGATCAATTAAAATAGACTTATCATGCTCTGTCCAGCAAGATACGCTACACAGTATTGCTCGCTGCTTCGGCTGTGCTGAAAGTGAAACTTAAAGTGAACGACCATAACTTGAAAGTCTGCCTTCACCCTTGGCTGGATACATTGTACAATTATGCCTTTTACAAGTAAAGACACAACTTGTTCCTAGTGTTTATATCAGCACATACAGATATGTTCCCACACACCCATATCAGCCTTAAATATCAACCTTGAATATCGGCCTTAAATATCAACCTTAAATATCAACCTTGAATATCGGCCTTAAATATCAACCTTAAATATCAGCCTTAAATGTCAACCTTAAATAGCGGCCTTAAATATCAACCTTAAATATCAGCCTTAAATGTCAACCTTAAATATCAGCCTTAAATATCAACCTTAAATAGTGGCCTTAAATATCAACCTTAAATAGCGGCCTTAAGTATCAACCTTAATTATCTGCCTTAAATATCAGCCTTAAATATCAGCCTTAATTATCAGCCTTAAATATCAGCCTTAAATATTGGCCTTAAATACTGGCCTTAAATACTGGCCTTAAATATCAACCTTAAATGTTGGCCTTAAATATCAACCTTAAATATCAACCTTAAATGTTTGCCTTAAATATTTGCCTTAAATATGGCCTTAAATATCAGCCTTAAATACGGCCCTAAATATCAACCTTAAATGTTTGCCTTAAATATTAGACTTAAATATCAACCTTATATATCAACCTTATATATCAGCCTTAAATATCATTCTTAATTATCAGCCCTAAATATCAACCTTAAATGTTTGCCTTAAATATTAGACTTAAATATCAACCTTATATATCAACCTTATATATCAGCTTTAAATATCGGATCTCCTACCGATATATCGGTAGGAGATCCGGTTGGGCTCTAATTTTTAGTTTCTATGGTCAAGGTCAAACATTTTGATGGTGTTTTTTTTTTTCTGAAAGTGTGTGTTTGCATTATCTGTGCACGTTTGGTGTGTTATACTTTTTTTTTTCTCCTCACCTGGCAGGTTGGAAGGAACAGAAGAGAAGTTCAGAAACCGAGAGAGCCGTCATGAAGACCTGCAGGTCATCGCTGAGCTGAAGGACATGGTCACAGAGAGAGAGTCTCTGGTCAAAAAACTGGTGGTACGTAAACACAGATCCATCGGGCCGAAGCTGTCCATGAGTCCACTACAGCCATTTCTTGTATCTCACAATATCAACTTAAAAAATAAAATAAACATTTAAAACTGAACATCTGGGTTCATTTTGTTACCAAATCAGTTTTCCTTGAATTACTCATTTTCCTGGAGGCTTCTTAAAACAGCTTCGACCTTTACAGCTGGAAAACAGTGTGACATTCATTAAATGGAAAGAGTTATTTGGTTGAATAATATCTTACCTGGAGGGCGGGGCGTCACGTTTAGAAGACAGATGGAATAAAACAACAAACTCAGCTTTGTCCAAAGGATAAATGAAGACACCTGAGTTTATTTTCATGTAGCAGGACTCGGGCTGTCTCAAAACACGAGCATGAGAAGAACAATGCCAGGAAAGCTTAAAGGTTGCCACCAGCTGGACTCCGCTTGTGTTTTTTTGGATCCGGTGTTTGTCAGGGCTGCTGCAGTTCTCATGCACTCATCACATTAAGTGCGCTTCATGAATCAGGTGACAGGGTCTCTCTGTGATGCTGCCGTAGCCGCTCGAGTTCTGGAGTCCTGAGTTTGTGTCCAAAACCCAGAACCTGCAGGAAGCAGCTGGCAGGCTTCAAACCAGCACAAAGCAAGACAACTGTTCGATTTGATGCTTTTTGATATAAACTGCTGCATCAGCTGTGTGCCAGCAGGAAAAGTGTGTAGACGGAAGGCATTAAATGTGTGACACCCCCCCCCCCCCCCCCAACACACACACTATGCCTTGTCAACTAATGTGTCTTCCTCCTACAGGACGATAAGAAGTTCTACCAGCTGGAACTCGTCAACAGGGAGACCAACTTCAACAAAGTGTTCAACACGAGTCCTAACGTAGGAGTCATCAACCCACTCATCAAGGTAGGGCCTGACGTTCTGAACGGGTGGGGGGCACCGGGACGAACCTGACTCTTTATTTTACTTTGCAGCAAAGATTACACCCACTGCAAATCATCTCTTCTGCTGATCGGTCAGGACGGTCAGTTAGATTTTATACACAACCAAAAATCATCGCCTCGTCTTATCGACGTCGAAGGTTGAGTCTTTTTTTTTTTTTTTTTTTAATGGAGATCAGAGCGTTTTGTCAAAATGAGCAAGAAAAATATTAATTTCGGTAACGAACAATGTTCCAGTGAAAGCTGTGATTAAAGTCCATGGATGAAAATGAAGAAAGGAAAACAAAAATCTGTAAAACATCTTGTCATTTTCATTAAAGCAGCTTCTCAAGGACATACCGTAATTTCCAGACTATTGAGCGCACCCAAATATAAGCCACACCCACTAAAAAAAACTAATAATTTTGTACATGTATAAGCCGCGGGTGTCTAAGTTGTAACATGAAATTTACACGGAAAGATTTTTTAAACTTTTAATGAAATATGTACCGGTAACATACACGAATACGTACAGTAAATGTTTTTTCTGTGCCGGTAACACAGCTAAAAAAAAACATTAAAAAAACAGTAGCTTACCAGGAAGTCATGGATAGCTATCTTCACTTTCCTTCTGCGCTTGTGCTGTCCTCCTGCTCCACTGCTCTGCACATGCAAGGCATTCCCCTCCTCCCCACTCTCTCCTCCCCTCCCTGTTTCATTGGTCCACTATGACCTGTTCAGTAATTTTATTGGTCAGATTTTTTTAACCTTTATTTATACAGGTAGTCTCATTGAGTCACGAGGACTCACTCCCCAAATGAGAAGTGCATTGGGCAGCTGTGTGAGCGCCCAGGTGTGAAGAGGCTAAATGTTTTGGCGGCGTGAAGCTCGTTAGCCCACCAAAAATAAAAAGAAGCTTCTATAAATTAGCTGCAGCGTTGTGTAAGCCGTTGCGGTCAAAGCGTGTGAAAAAAGTATCGGCTTATAGTCCGGAAATTACAGTAATTACGATCAGGAATTTATTTTCTTTTCACTGCCGTGATTAACATGTGGTGTATGCTCTGCGCATCAGTTTATCGTTTCTTAACAGGTCAACCTGCGTCAGGTTGGTAAATATTAACTATAGTATAAATATAACCAGATTAAAAAAAAGGCCTCAGGTTTTTGTTAAATGACCAGAAGCGAGATCTCGGCTTGAGCTGGAGATCCTGTGACGCAGGAGCTGATGTTCATTTATCATTAAAGAGGTGGAGGTTTTTGTTTATTTACTTTTGTTTTATTGTTGCCATGTGGAGTACTAATGAGTAGTCAGTATCTTACCTGCAGTGGATAGCAGTCAGAGCAATCTCGGTTGGAAAAACAAGAGAGTTTTTGTGCGTTTTATGGAGAAAATGCACTCCAGTTCTACTCTGCATGCTCACTATTGTTTTGTATAACGAGCAGGTGCTGGAAACCACGACCACGGCGACAGTTTTAACATAAAAGAAACATTCGTGTTTGGATAGTTTTGTTCTGACTCGGCTGATGTTACCTTTTGGAAATTTTAAACATCTAGAGAAATTTATGGCCGTTATCAAATAAAGAAGCAGAAAGTTCAGGAGGTTCTGTGATGTGGAGTCTGTCAGCGTCTCAGGGTGTAGTTTCATTTTTCACCAGATGTCTAACAGCTTCCACTGCATGCTCACAGTCAGCTGATGACAAAAACACGATAACTTGCTGTCTTTGTTTTTGGTACTGCGCGTACTATTTGTTCTTTTTCGTTCCTCGTCACGTTTCTGTGTGTGACAGTGTCTTCCGCCCAGTTCGATTCCTAACCTTTTCTTTGCAGCTTTCCTTTGCTTTCCAAGCCATTTGTTGGAGTGAGATGTTTCCTGCTCTGTCACATCTCTTCTCATCTGAACTGTCATTCTGCTCAGAGCGACTGCTGCTTTTTAAGACTTCCCAAGTCTCCAGACTGAGCCGTTGTCTCTGCTCCAATCAGCTTTAAAACGAGGACGTTAGCACGCTGCTCCTCCCGTCTCTCATCGGCTGGACTCTTACGACCTCTAGCGCTCTCCTGCTACTCCATTTGCCCTTCTTTCCCCTCCATTTTTCTCATTATTTTGCTTTAAACTTCCCTGTTGCTCCCTGTTTTGACCTCGATGCCCCTCCTTTTCTTTTGTTTGTTTCTGTGTAGCAAAAGAAAAAGAATGAGAAAGCAGCAGCCAGCAGATTCAGCAGCTCTCCCAATCTCAGGGCTCTGGAGGTGGCAGGTATGGGCGTGGGTGTGGTGGGCATGGGGAGTGGGCAGCCTCCACCCCCGCCTCCAACCCCACCCAGCCGCCTAGAACCCATCCCCAACTCCCCCCTCCACCACCTTGAGCTCAACTCCAACAAACCTCTTGCCCCGCCGACCCCTCCCAACGAACCCAAGAAGTTCATGAGGTGAGACCTTCTCCGCTGACCGGCAGCAGCTGCTCAGTCACAAACGTCGTCTGCTGCGGGTTCGAACTCATGCTGAACCAGCCAAAGTCCAACCTTGAGTGCAAAACCACGATTTTAAAATTCAGAAATAATAAAAAGTAACTTTTTTATGATTTCTAGTTCTGGAAACAATTATTTGAAGTGTGATTATTTTTCACGCTTTCTTCTTTTTCTGCCAAGTTGAGCTCCGTCATAAACTGTAAGGAGCATGAAAACTGTGGGGTGTCGTTTGTAAAGTTACGCAGTCAAAAATTAACAGCAATATTTTGGTTTATTTTAGCCTTTTATAAGAAAAAAAATGTTTGTTTTTTTTTGTTTTTTTTTACAAAGTCAGATTTTCACCATGTTATTCATACATTTATAAATGTTATAGTTCCAAACTAAATATTTAATTTTCAAGCTAAATATTTAGTTTACAAACTAAATACTTAACTTGCAAGTTAAATATTTAGTTAGAAAGCAAGCTAAATATTTAGTTTACAAACTAAATACTTAACTTACAAGTTAAATATTTAGTTAGAAAGCAAGCTAAATATTTAGTTTACAAACTAAATGTTTAAGTCCAAGCTAAATGTTTAATTGACAAACTAAATATTTAACTTGCAAGATAAATATTTAGTTAGTGAACTAAATATTTATGTGTAAATTAAATATATGATTTTCACGCTAAATATTTATTTTCAAATCTGAACATTTAATTCCTAAACTAAATATTTAATTTTCTAACTAAATATTTAGCTCGGACCTAAATATTTAACTTGCTGGCTAAATATTTAGGTCTGAGCTAAATATTTAGTTAGCAAATTAAATATTTAGTTTGGTAATTAAATGGTTAGTTTGAAAATTAAATGTTTAGTTTTAAAAATAAATATTTGTAGTGGAAAATAAATATTTAGTTTGGAACTATGACATTTATAAATATATGAATAACATAGTGAAAATATGACTTTGAAAAAAAAAAATCTTATGAAAAGCTAAATAAACCAAAAATATTGCTGTTAATTTTTGACTGTGTAACTTTACAAATGGCACCCCTTATAAACTATTAGCATTATTAGCTACGATGAGTTTTTAAGTGTTGCTGTCTTAAGAGTTTACTCATTTGCTGTTTCTTACAGCAACTCTAGCTGATTTACCCAAATTGTATTTATTTTTTTCAACCAGGAAGTTCTTTATGACCTCAAAACAGAATCTAAAATTGCAGCTTTTTGTGGCCTGAATGCAAAGTGTTTGTTGCTAACTAGCTAATGGAATTAACATAAATTATTGTAAAACACCTGAAACTAGTTTTCTGCGAGACTCCTTCCTGCAGCAGCACATTCAAACTCTTTAAACATTTCTAAACGTCAACATAAAAGCAATATAAGCAGAACATGGCGTCCCACATGTGACCGAAGCTTCAATGAATGGCCTTGGAATGCAAAAGGGGCATGTTTTTATTTTTTTTAATTTTCTTTTCTTTATGGTGACCATCAGTCTGTACATGCTGACCCTGAGCATGCTGGCAGGATTTTCCTCTTTCTGTTCAGGAACTCGTGACACTCGTCAGTGTTTCGTTGTGGCTTCGTGTTGCTTTCTATCATTTCTGTGATTCAGTTTCATCATCTAAAGTCCAGCATGTTGCACTTGACTCAGAATGACATCGGTTGAACTGCACAAAGTATTTAAGGCACACACTTTAAGTTTACGATGAAGCAGATTATTTCTGTTGTGGCAGGCTTACCAAAAAGAGCCTCCGTTTCATGATGTCTGATAAATGATGTGAAACATGCAGCGCGCCTTGTTGCATGGCAGGTGGTGTGATTTAATAGACACGTGTGTCAGTGTGCATGTGTGTCTGCATGTTTTAATGCTGTTCATGTTCAATGTAGGGAGTGAGACGAGGCAGCAGCTTTGCAAAAACTCAGGACTACAACCTCTGTTACTATCAACTCCATCTTCCGTTTGTGGGTTTTGGTACGGAGCACAGAATTCCCAGCAACAGTACAGCAACCCAGTCACACAGCGACAGTCTGAGGTCATCGATCTGCACCGAAAAGATGTCCGACTTTATCAAAAGCCTCTCTGTGCGCACTTTCGTTAAATATTAAAGGAGCCGTTTTACAGCGGGGTTCTATGTCAATTGCATACATGATAAATATCTTACCTGCTGTAGGTGGCTTCTAGAGAAACAAACTTTAATTATGACAGTCCCAACACAGCATGCTGCCATGTTCAAACAGCTGAAATCACAGAAATGTTTCAAGTAAAAGTCATGTCTCACCGAGCGTCGACTGCAGGAGACTAAAACTGTGATAAAGTAGCCAGTGTTCTCTTGGAGCCTCACTGAGTTCTGCGCGCTTATTCCCAAGTGACCATTGAGCCGTGCAGCCACGTTTAGAAAATCCTGGCCTCTCTACATGTGCACAGTTCGCTAAACTATTTTCAGGCTGTGCACATTATTTTGTTGCTCACGTTGTAACCTCCTTAACATCCGCCTTCATGTTTAAGATTTAATTTAACGGAGAGCATTTTAGAAAAGATAATGGGCAGATCTGTTTATTCATGATGATTCTTTATGTTTGGAGCCTCTGATGTTTTCTGTAAGACGTGAACTTTTGCGTAAGTGTCAAAATGCTTCACAGAAAGTAAACAGCGAAGGGTTGAGACCGCGGGTGCCTCATACGGTATAAAATCAACCAAACCAGGACTTATAAAGTCCAACAACCTCTGTTTTGTCATATTTCATGTCCAGCAAAATATGATCGACATAAATAAAACCCTACGTTCTGTAGCGAACATTGAAAACCAACTGGTTTTAAAAGATAGTTGTTGTTAGATGTTCCAGCCACAGCTTCGGAAACAGCCTCTTCTCTTCCATCCATGTGACGTCATGCCAGTGACCCGATCATGCGAGACAGACAGATTTATTTTGCAGAATAATAATAATAAGTAATAATAATGTTTTATGTGTCGTCATCATTGTATGTTCCCATACAAGGGTGAAATTAGTTATCTGTATTTAACCCATTGCACCTGGGATACACCCAGGTGGAGCAGTGGACAGCTATGTAGGCGCCCGGGAGCATTTAGGGATGAGGTGTCCTGCTCAGAGACCCCACGACATGTGGGAATGACTGAGGCTCAAACCTGGGACTTTGGGGTCCCGAGTCGGCTGCTCTGCCTCTACCCCATCTTGGCTCCAAGAAGAAGGTTACGGTCGATCGTTTTCTTCAAATTTCTGGCAAGAATATTCGTGGCAGGAACAACAAGGAACCGGTGTTGCACAGCTCTGGGAATACAGCCATGGAGCGAGTTAGCACCCAGTCTTTCCCAAAAATCAAGGAACTTCATGAGAAATGGGTGAAGTTTGTCAAACTTGAACAGGCAGACTTCACAGCAGCGTCACCAAACAGGTTGTGTTTTCAACCTGTTTGATCTGAGGGTTTTGAGTTGACAGTGATGCTTTGGGCTTAAAGGAAGGTTCATCACCAGAATGAGCAGATCCACCGTGCACAGGAACTGGGAAACTTGAAGACACAGACACAGACAGACCTGCGAAAAGGACGTGCACATCAACAGTTGTGATGAAATGGGATGGAAGACGCTCGGTCATTTTACTGTGTCAAAATTACATCCTTCAAACTCTAAAGCAGCTTTTAAACTGTGTTGATGGGCCCAGTCAAACCAGAGCTATGATAAATTATTCATGCCACATCTTTTTCTGAAAATGAATGCCATAGTTCTCTAACTATCTCTCAGATCGGAGGCAATGTGTTCAACATAATGGTACTTCCTCCAGTTATTTAACAGTCAGCAGTGGTATACCACAAGGCTCAGTCTTAGGACCCACCCTCTTTACAATCTACATAGGTAATGTAGGTCAGAGCATCCTTGACGCTTCCATACATTTCTATGCTGATGACACAGTTGTTTATTGTCGAGCTAAAACTGTTGCTAAGGCTTTCCAACTTTTGCAATCTGCATTTGACATCATCCAGACTGATTTGTTCCACCTCAAACTTGTCCTAAATGCCGATAAAACCAAAGGGATGCTTTTTTCAAACAGGAAGTCGGTCCCAGCAGTTCTTCCTCTGATTTTATCCTCAAATGGTGTCCCCATTGAGTTTGTTGATTCCTATAAATATTTGGGTATCTTGGTCGACTCACATCTCTCTTTTAAGCTCCATGTGGAAAACTTGATAAAGAAACTGAAAGTTAAACTGGGTTTCTTTTTCAGAAACAGATCCTGTCTAACCCTGAATGCTAGGAAACACCTTGTATCTGTGACTTTCCTTCCCTCCATTGATTACGGTGACATTATTTACATGAACGCTCCTACAAGAACCCTGCAGATGTTGGATGCTGCAGATGTTGGATGCTGTCTATCATGGTGCACTAAGATTCATAACTGGCTGTGATTATCGTGCCCACCACTGCACCCAGTATTCTCTGGTTAACTGGTCACCATTAATTTCACGCAGACTCTCCCACTGGTACATTTTCATCTTTAAATCACTTCTTGGTCTGCTGCCTTCATACATCTCCTCCTACATGTCTCTGCATGAGTGCAGCTACAGCGTGCGCTCTCAGGACATTATTACCTGCAGTGTTCCCTAAGTGAGGACTGAACTTGGTCAAAGGACCTTCTCCTGCTCCGCTCCTGTTTCCTGGAATATCTTACAAAAAGATCTGAAGCTCTCGACCTTGACCTCTCTATAAGTGGCTTTAAGAATCTGTTGGACTCCTGGCAGGGACCAATGCAGACATGTTCCTGTTTTTAGTTTTCTACATTCGCCTTATAATTCGGCTGTTTTTGCTACTTTTTTGGCCATCTTATTTTAATTTGTAAAAAAAAAAATAACTGTATGCCTCTTTTATGATTGTCCACTGTTGTCATCTTTCTTTGTTGCAATCAGGTCTCTTGTAAATGAGTCCTCCAGGCTCAATGGGATTTACCTGTCTAAATAAAGGTTGAATGAATATTTGAAGCGTAAGAAAACACCCCCACCCCCGTCGAACAAACGACCTCCCCCACAACTCCTTTCTGACTAGAACCTGCAGGTCTAACTACGAAGACTTCAGAGTTCTACCTGGTGGCGTATAACTGACGATGGTTTGAATTTTGCGCAGATTTGAGCTTTATTTTATTTTCAGACAGCCTCTGGCTAAATGCTGATACGAACCAGAAGAGGACATTTACAAACCTTTAACTTTTAGGATGTCTGTTCAGTCTCACCTGCATGAGCTCTGATGTAAGAGCAGCGTGAAAACACTTTCAGCTTCACGTCTTTTGAACTGAAAATATATGTTTTTCTTCTTTTGGCTGCTCCCTTCCTCAGGGGTCGCCACAGGGAATTAACTGACACGAAGACTCTACAGTTGTTTTAATACCGGATGTTCTTCCTGGTGCAACCACAGACCACCGAGCTACCACAGCCCTCTGTGTGGAGCAGAGAGCTGCCATCTAGGGCACCCAGGGGAGCAGATGGTGGGGGTCTTATGTTCCTGAATAGTGTCATGTCTTCAGTTTCTTTCTCCTCTCCACAACTGATGCATGTCTGAGGAGAGTCAGTGTCTGCTGGAGCAGCCGTTCACTAAAGTGATGAATCCAGACAAACTTGTTGAGATTTAAGTTTTCCTTCAACAGCCGGTTTATCTTTGCCACTTAAAGCTGGTGAAGAACTGAGGCAACAGTTCATGTATGCTCAGTCTCTCCCATCTCACCTGCTGAAGCTCGTCACTCCTTCAGAGAGGTCACGGGTGGTCCGTCCCGCTCTTCTCCGTCCTGCACGGTCACTCCGTTTGTGAGGACGGCCTGCTCTCAGTAGATTTCCACATGTTCCAAACTCCTTCAGTTCCTTGATGAGACATTTCAAAGAAGTTAGGATGTTAAGGGACTTGGTAAGCTTTTTGTATCCATCCCCTGACTTTAATTCTTTAATAATCTTGTCTTTGAGTTGAATCAGGACAGTCACTTTAAATGGGGTGAATATTGATGCACTTCATATTTCACTAAAAAGTTTTGTTTTATTTATTTGCTGTGTCGATTTCTAGAATTGCGCCGCTCGGGGTGGCTGCATGTCGGCGCAGCTCTGTTACAATCATTCTGAGGTTTTGCTTTTGGAAACTTTAATTCTTATTTTTCTGGGTGTAAACCACATTTTTTGGATGATTGTTTCCTCTGGTGTCAGATGCTGTGTCGCTGGACGGATTTTTTACTTTTTGACATTTATTTTTTATCATGTGTAATTCAAAAAGCGTTCAATACAAAAATCATGTGTAACCATGACAACAAAGTGTTTTTTACAACCGGGAGCTGCCGATTACCCTCTCAAAGCTCAAATAATATCTCAACTACAGCCCCAAATTTCAAACGAGTTGAAAAGGAGGCGCCGTAGATGCATTCCCATCTCCCTGCCGGCTGTGCTCGAGTTCCTGACTGCTGAGATCCTGGAACTGGCAGGAAATGTGGCTCGAGATGGCGAGAGGAGGAGTGGCCGTCGCTCTGGGAGGAGTTCTACCTGGCGGATCGGGTGGCATCTGCGGCTGGTTTCTTCGGATCCGCTGTGGAACGGACCTTTGCAGGGGATCCTTCCTGCCTGCAGCCGTCAGCATCTATAACATCTCTTAATGAAACGAGGATACCAAGTTACAGCAACATTTAATTTCCCTTTGGGATTAATGAAGTATGTTTGAATTTATTGTAAAGAAGACCGGTTTGTATCGGCCGTCCGTAACTGATTCATGATCGCAGTAAAAACATCCATGGTGGTGTAAAAGTGAAACATCTCATCGTCTCCTTCCCTCTGAGGCTCTCTGCTCCTCCTCCTCTCATCTTCTCGTCTTATCTGACCTCTTTCTTCGTCTCGTCCAGAGCAGATCTTTTCCACGTTGGTCCGCTCTTCCAGCTCTGCTTCCTCGTATCGTTTCAGAAAAATCAGCAGGAATCACTGAATGAAGTGAACAGTTTATAGTTTTATAATGAATCTGTGAGTTTGAGCTGCGAGAACAGAGAAATGATCCATTACCCTGAACTCTTCGGGGACATCGTTCTTTTACCCCGGCATAAAAATAAACCATAAGATATTTTTAAATCTCACCCAGGGGTTCTGGGACTGTTTGTTTAATAAACAGCCAATTAAGAAAGCAGGAGCAGCTCTGGTTGATGCTAGTTTTGTTTTTATACAACCTAATTAGTTTCAACTTTGAGGAACATTTTTTACCCAGAATGCACGAGTCAGACCTACAGCTTCTTTTAGATGCAGGGATTCTGTTGAAAATACTTTATGTGAATATTTTAATATAAAACGCTAATTACTGAAGAAATTAGGGTAACTGCAGATGAATGCATAGTAATAATTTGTGTTTCTTTTCACTTCTCTTTCAGATCTTAAACAATAATAATTTGTGCTCAGTGTTGGATTTTTAAAAAGAAATGTTTTGAGTATACTGGGTATTTATAATTAAAGTGAGTTTGTCAGAGTTTAAATTCTCCAGCTTCACTGCAGGGAGATTAAATTTTCATCAGATGAAAATTATTGTTAAACTAAAATGCACCTTTGCTTCAGACGGTGACATGTTGCTGTACTGTTTGCATCCAACTCCTTCAGAAACAAAACATTAACCTGCTTGTAAACAACAACAATGTGGTTTTACACAGAGGAGGAATGTGTTTTTCCTTTTTCACAAAGACGAAGACACGAGTAACAACAAATACTTTGTTTGAATAAAAGAAGAGCGTGATAAAAGTTTACAATCAAAAGTTCTTTAGTGTCGGAGTCAGACTGGAAAGTACTCGTGTTTTTAAACTGTTGCTCCATTTCTAAAAAAATTTAAAAAACTGTTTTTATTGATGTAGATTAATGTAAACTGCTAAATCTGCTCCTTCATCTTCTAGCAGGAAGATATTTTATTTAAAAAAATGTCTAAATAAAAATCCAGCAGAGCAACTTTTTCCAGTTACTTTTAGGAAGTCACAGAGTTTGTTTAAAATGGTTCCAGTTAAAACTCCTCACTGATTTCTGAGTGTTTGTGACCAGCGAGCCGTGCAGCCGATTTTCCCAGTCCAAATTATTAAAATAATCTGTTTTTGTGTGCACAGCTTGCAGTCTGTGCACGTTGTACTGCTGTCAATAGTTAACCCACCCCGTCCTGCAGCATTCACTTCTACACGTCTGTAATCCGACTGCAAGAGCTGGACGTGTGAAATGTCCGTGTCCTAAAGAGTTCAGGGAGGTGCAGTTTGAAAGTACAGTTAGTGGAAGACACGCCTGCAGTTAGAGAAATGGTTCTTTCTGACCCAAACTAGACCCAGACCAGACCCAGACCTGACCTAAACCTGACCCAGACCTGACACAAACCTGACCCAAACCTGACCTAAATCTGACCCAAACCTGACCTAAACCTGACCCAGACCCGACACAAACCTGACCCAGACCTGACCCAAACCTGACCTAAATCTGACACAAACCTGACCCAGACCTGACCCAAACCTGACCTAAATCTGACCCAAACCTGACCTAAACCTGACCCAGACCTGACCCAAACCTGACCTAAATCTGACCCAAACCTGACCTAAACCTGACCCAGACCAGCCCCAGACCTGACCTAAACCTGATCCAGACCAGCCTCAGACCTGACCTAAACCTGACCCAGACCAGCCCCAGACCTGACCTAAACCTGA
>NC_056509.1:44832323-44839788 GCF_014905685.2 Nematolebias whitei
CAGACCTGACCTAAACCTGACCCAGACCAGCCCCAGACCTGACCTGAACCTGACCCAGACCAGCCCCAGACCTGACCCGAACCTGACCTAAACCTGACCCAGACCAGCCCCAGACCTGACATAAACCTGACCCAGACCAGCCCCAGACCTGACCTAAACCTGACCCAGACCTGACCCAAACCTGACCTAAACCTGACCTAAACCTGACCCAAACCTGATCAAGACCTGACCCAGACTTGACCCTGGACTGACCAGAACCTGAACAATACCTGACACAAACCTGACCCAAACCTGACTTAAATCTGACCCAAACCTGACCTAAACCTGACCCAGACCAGCCCCAGACCTGACCTAAACCCTGACCCAGACCCAGACCAGCCCCAGACCTGACCCAAGGAGGTGTAGGATGGGATCAGAGCATCGTTTCCATAACATCCAAGGAGAAATTGAGATAGTCAGCCTTCCAAGGCCAGAGCCAGATTCAGATTTCAACATTGTTTGAGGTTAGGCTGATTTCTTCATCTGCCTTTTACAGTTTCACTAGTTCATCTCATGGCGACTCCAAACAGCCGAATTGTGATTACTAACGCCGAAGTCGGACTTCCAACTTCTCCAAGATCACTTCCTTCCAACTGTCCGTGAACACTGCCACAGAGTTCCACAGTCCTGCCTGCTCAGCTCTGATACAGGTCCACAGATCGTTTGAACACAGTCTGAGTCCGGCACACACATTCCAGACAGCTTGAACAGCTGCTGATGTTTTCAAATTTTCCAACAATCCAGATTTCCACCAACTCCAAATAATAATAATAATAATAATAACTCCAGATAAACTTGCCATGCTCTGTTCAGCAAGATATGTTACAAAGCATTGCTTGTTGCTTCAGCTTTGCTGAAGTGAGCAGCATGACCATGACTTGAACGTAGTCCACATTCGCCCTCTGCTGGATACATTGTACAATTACAATATTTGCAAGTAAGGACATTGCTCATTCCCAGCAATTTAGGGGTAAAAATTAGAAATGTTTATATCGGCGCATTATGGACGCCCACATCGGCCTAAAATATCGACCCTGCCAATATATCGTCGGACTCTAGTCTTTATATCCACGGCTTGTAAAGCTGCATTCTTGCACATTATGGCAGCCATCCCCACGTTTATGATTTAATCTGCAAGATGAGACTTTTAAAATTAAAGCTGACATTTTTAGCTTTGTTTATTTACAAACGAGTGACAATGCACTTCAATTAAACACGAGTACAGCCGAAACACATTGTGTGAAAGGGTCCGGTTTAGCCGTGCAGACTCATTTTAATCTGTGGTTCCTGTCAGACTAATTATTATTTATCATCAGCAGAGGTTTATAGACCTGGACTTTTGTTCTGTCAGAGCAGAGCTGCTGTTCAGGCGTCTAAATACAGCTTCAGACGAGTTGGGAGAACTTTGAGACTATTTCAGTAGTAAAGTTTCTTAAGCGTGTTCGCCTGAGAGACATTCTGCAGAGATCTGGGCGAGTCCCTCATCAGTGCTGGTCGCCAACGACTCAGCTCAGTGACAAACTGGACCACCTTAAATGAATTTGCATGTGAGGGCAGCAGAGCCGCGTCTTTCAGGTGTTATTTTTTGTTTTGTGTAGCGGGTCAAACTTTGTACTGTGACTTCCTGTTGGGCGTGTCGTCGTGTAACCTTGTCGTTTTGGTTCTCCTCCTGAAGCCCTCCTGAAACGAAGGACTCCGCCATCGACGCCACAGACGCCCAGCGCCAGGAGTGGTTCGCCCAGTACTTTTCCTTCTGATTGACCACAAGCTTCCAGACTCGAGGATTCAGCATGTCAACCAAACTTGGAACAAAAAAAAAAAAAAAAACGGGAAAAAAAAAATAATAATCAGAAAATAATGTTGAAACTATTTGTTATTTATTGTCATGAACAGGTTTGGGGCTCAGCTGGTTTTGGATTCAGTCAACCGAAGCTGGAATTGTTGCGGCTTGTAGATTAAATCTCATCGACTCGTCGATGAAGCGCCCAGAGCCTGATGTCATTCGTTTTCACCGAAGGAGGATTCGCTTCCTGTCGTTGACTGAAAGGAAACCAAACTGAACCCGATCCTGGGGTCAAAGTTCACCGCTGATCTAGTTTGATTGTTCGATTAATCTGATTGTTTCACTGTGGACGAGTTGCTCTCTTAGTACAGTGACGATGACCGTCAGTTTGTTCGATGTTTCTTTTCGTTTCATGACTCCGTCACTTCTGTTGCAGTTTTCGTTTTGGGAGTAGGAAGCAACGAGCGGCGCGTCTACACGCTCCTAAACGCCACAGTTGGAGTAAAGTCAGATCTAATTGTCTATAAAGAACTAAGCGGTAGGTTTTTGTGCTCTCTGTACGTGGGTCTACAGCACACGGCATCTTAGACTATAGGAGGGCTGATCTGAGACCAGCTGACCTCCTCATTCATTTCCGTGGATCTGATCCTAGAGCAGCGCAGCTCCTCTGGCGGGCTCTGGTTTAAGGGCGGCACCATCAGCGTCGGTCCGTTGCGGCAGACTTTGGTAGAAAATTAAAACCTGTTTGTATGGTCGTCTGTCTCAACACAGATATAATGATGTCTCACTGATTTTAAAAACAAAAATAGCATTTTATATTTATAATATAACGTGTATGCTTAATAAAGAATTATTGTGACATTTCATTGCGTTTGCTTGTCAATCATTTCAATCCCCCCCCCACCCCCCCCAAGTCAAACGTTTGACTTTTGTTGTGTTAATATACGTTTTGCACATCTTGCTGTTTTATTTCACCTCAAATATTCTGAAAAGTTTTTAAAATTCAACAGATATTTAAGTCATTTGAAGCACTTTTTGTAGATTAAAATGTAATAAAAATGTTTTAATGGGCGCTTCAATGCCTTCCAGTTAAAATATTATCCTTGTCATGCAGCTTTGAATGAAACGTGCAAATTGTACACCTGTGCAGCTACATCTGGAATATTCAATCCATTATCTGTACCCACTTCAGTCACTGTGAGAGGCAGGGGACACCTGGACATGTCCAAGTCCATCACAGGGACACAGAGACAAACGAGACAAATGGAAACAATTCAGAGTTACCAGTCAGTCTAACATGCGTTTGGTCTGTGGGAGGAAACTGGAGTACCTGGAGAAAACCCACGCATGCACGGAGAGAACATGCAAACTCCACCCAGAAAGGCTCTCGACCAGGAATAGACCTGGCGACCTCGCTGAGAGGCAACAGCTCTACCAACTGAACCACCGTGTCGTCCGCTTTGTCAAAATTTGCAAGAAAATGTGAGGAACTAGAAGGAACTTGATGGGATTTTGGTGAAACAGTCCAGCCTTGTTTGGAGTTCTGCAGCTCAGACGATCTCCACTGAAAGTTGGACTTTAAATGGTAATTTTACATATTTTATGGTTTTCCTACAATCCCAGTTTAAGTTTGATTTGTACAGACTTTACCACAAGATTTGACTGTTTTGCAACACTAACTTTTGAGTTAGTCCTACTTTATTATTAATGTTCATTTATTTATTGTAAAAACACAAATTAATCAATGAAACGTAGAGATTTTTGTCTTCTTTCCCCCGATGTGTCTTCGCTTGAATCCCACCAGAATACATCGAGTGCACAGTTTCAACAGGTTCAGGTGTATTTTAGCTAAACCAGGACTCAAAGGGTCTGTTTAGCTTCTCATATCTCCAACATCAAACTTTGTAGAAATATAAAAATTCACAGTTTGAGTTTTGGTTCGAAGTAAACATTTAACGGTTTGAAGCAACGAACCTTCAGCACAACTGAGTCTGTTGGCAACTTTTTTTTTTTTTTTAACAACGTGAATGCTGATGAAAAACGCTTTAACAATAACAATACACAGGAAATAAAAAGTTACCTTTCTACCTCGGTACTTCCTTTAAAGTGCATCACACTTTAGAGATGTTTAAGTCTTCAAAAGAAGCTTTTTATTTCCCGAAAAATAAGAATGTAGTTTTTTACATCATCACAATGGCATGAAAACCAGCTCTAAACATTTTACAAAGTAATAAAATATGCACTTTTTTGTTCCAATATTGATGTAACCTTAAAATAAAATAAAAGGAAGCAATATTTGTGAACAGCTTCAAACTAACCCGTGTGTTTGTTTTCCCACAAAAAGAATCAAAGTGACTGAAAACAGGCTGCCGAGATAAGAGCCATTTGGATCAGGAAGTCTTATATTTGAATGTATCAATATGCGTTTATGCTCAGATTCACCGAGTTAAATATGCAGATAAAAGGGCTTTGTTTACATTGAGTGCATACCCACATTTCAAGTTGTAAATGTCACTGGGAAACAGGAGTGAACTATTTCAAGCTGCATCGTTTGAAATAGTTGAGGACATTTTATGTTAAATTCCATACATTGCATTGAGTTTCTTTCATTTCTATTTCTCATGGTGCAATTTTCTTTGAAGGTGCAGGTAAATAGTATCCATAAAATAACAAATAAAAAAAAATGTGTAATGATTTTAGTCAACTAATAAAACTGAGCGTTTTAGGTCTTTCATTAATGATTTTGAATTTTAAACTCGATTTAATCTCTATGAGAAACACTTTTTTTCCTGATTTATTTGAACTAATTTAAAGATTTTTTTTTATTGTTTTTTAATTGAATCATTTGACGTGACGTTTCGTCGTGCACCGCTCACGGCTCACCGCTAGAGGGCGGTGTCGCAGATTTTAAACGTCATTATTTCGACCCGGAAAATAAATAAACCAAAATCACTTCCGTTTTGGTCTAAAGATGGCGGCTCCAAATGCCGGGATTTCGAGCCGGCTCGTCCAGTACGTGGTGGTCCGTTCGGATCTGGTCCACGAGCTGTCGTGGCCCTTGGGGGCCGTGATCACGCAGGCCTGCCACGCCGCCACCGCCGCCATCCACCTGCACTACGGAGACCCGGACACCCAGCGGTACCTGGCGGAGCTGGACTCCATGCACAAGGTGGTGCTGGGGGTAAGCTCGCTGTCATTTACAGGCGTTTATTTGATGATTAAAATAAAGAAAGATGTCCGAGCCTCCTGGCTGTTTGTAGCCTTGAGCTGAGCGGTTGTTTCCGGTCTCCAGGCCCCGGACGAAGCCGCCCTCTCCGGCCTGTCGGAGCGCCTCACGGAGGCCGGCGTGGCCCACAAAGTGTGGGTCGAGCAGCCGGAGAACATGCCGACGTGTTTGGCCCTGAAGCCCTGCCACAAAGAGACGGTGCAGCCGCTGCTGCGGAAGCTCAAACTCTT
The DNA here is from genome assembly GCF_014905685.2 of Nematolebias whitei. Lineage (NCBI taxonomy): Eukaryota > Metazoa > Chordata > Actinopteri > Cyprinodontiformes > Rivulidae > Nematolebias > Nematolebias whitei. The sequence continues at coordinate 44,837,602 of NC_056509.1, forward strand.
CAAATGATGGGAGCTTTTCTCCTGCGGAGGACAGATGGTTGTTTTGTTTTTATAAAACAACATTTAACAAACCTGTGTTCATCACACACTGCTGGTATTTACAGGATTAAACTGGGAAAATGTGATTAAATCTAATGATCAGGCTCTTTCTTTGTTCAGTCTCAGTAAAGTAATTAAAAAGCCTTTGTTACCCGTCTTACTAGACTAAACTTCAGTCACTTCTACAGATGCTGAGCTAAAGTTTGGTGTGGTAGTAGCTGAGAGTCATCCCATACTGAACATACTGTAAGCTCTAATGGATCTTGCATAATCTTTGTGACCGGGTTAGATCCAAACACGTGAGACTACATATCTTGTCATCATTAACCGATGGGTGCAATGGGCGATTCCTTCAATTATTACTACACCTTTACTTTTTTTAATATGTTGCCTCCATGTAATAAAAGTTTACTTTAATCTTTGTGTTTTCTATGAGTTTTTAAAACATGTTTTCCTGTCCATATTTCTTATTTCCCCTCCATTCTTTGTGACTGAAAATATTCAGAGCAATGTTTTTGTTTATAGTCTAATTCTGCAGCAGGGCCGAGCTCAAATCGCAGCCGGTCTCTGTGATTCTGATCTAATAAACATTCTGGCAGAAACAAAATGCTCAAACTCAAAAAGTGACAAAGTGATGTTTATTAAAAAAACTGTTACAATGGATGTTTGGGCTCTTGATTTCCGACTTTCAGTCACAAAAACACACTTTATTCCTTGTTTTTTTTATTTATTATTATTTAATTTCCGAAAAGTGTTGGAAGAAATCAGCAGAACGTTTCGAAGAGCTCTTTACTAAAAACTTGTCATCCAGTCGAGGATCAAAATTCAGCTTCCAACCCACAAAGCATTAAACACTTGATCTTTTTTTTTTTTTATTAAAGTTTGCAAACATTCCAATAAAGACCACAAAACAGTTCTACTCTGGTAACACTTACTGGGAATATAAATGTTAATATTGTATGTCATTTTAGGGGCACAAAGTTGATGTTTGGGGACCTGTGGAGGGTTCCTGACCCTATCTTTGTCTGAAGGATGAGCAACCAGGTCCTGTTTCTTACATAAATTACTTTGAGTGTTCCTCCTCCTCCTGTTTTTCAAATAAACATCCTGACAAACCTCTAAAAAAACAAACAAAAAACACTTTTTCACGGAGCAAAACCTAGAAGTCCACTAGGTGGCGCCAAAAACAAACTTACCACTAGTTACAGAAAGTATTTTCAGATTCAACTGATGATTTTGCCCATATCTTTGTGTGTTTGCCTGTTAGCAAAATATCTAAAGAACCACTGGACGGATTTAATTCAACTTTCACAAAATAATCACTGGATGTACATCTACAACTGATTAATGTATGCATACTTCTGACCTTAAAAAACAGAAAAATTGGATGAAATTCAGCGTTTTTGTGCATATTGTGATACAATTTGGTGTGGTAGTAGCTGAGAGTCTAACATCAAACCAGGACTGCTTTAATTCAATTCAGTTTATTTATTTGGTGCCAAATCACAACAGAAGTTGTGTCAGAACACTGAACAGAAACATTTACATACATAAAAATCAATTATTAATGTTATTTATCTAAGAAAGGAAGGAAGCCTTTAGAAAAACACTGCTTAATGTTTTGCATTTTTATCACCAGTAATTTATTTTATTAATACAAATGTAGAAATTTGGTCTGCACATTTTAGTTTGAGACAGACACGTATTAATGTATTTGTTTCTGCAAACATTTGATCATTTTAAAGTGCAGTTTTTCACGTCTTTTAAACTTTTTCCAAAGCAGTAAAATTTGAATTTTCCAGCCTCGAAGGATAAGATTCATGAAGCGCGTCCAGCCTTTGTGATAAAACCTGTTTTCTCTGGTTTTCAGCCAGTGATCAGTTTTTAAAATAGTTCACATCTGACACATTTTCTGTCAGCTAAATTATAGTTTGACCTTTTGAAAACATGTTCAACGAGTTGTTGGACAGGTTTTCAAAAGAAAAGTAAAAATTCTCAGACAGGCAGCAGATACTCAGGGGTGGTTTGTTTTTCAGAAACTTAAAGAGAAATTCACAACTGCAGTTTAAAGTCTGTTCAGTTGTATGCATTCATTCCACGGTAGCTAAAAGTATTTAAAGGCTAGCGAATGCAGCATAGCTAAAAGTA
>NC_056509.1:44839798-44840756 GCF_014905685.2 Nematolebias whitei
GCAGCATAGCTACAAGTATTTAAAGGCTAGCGAATGCAGCATAGCTAAAAGTATTTAAAGGCTAGCGAATGTTTCATTTAAAAAAAAAAATTTAAATTAAATTAAATAAATTTTTTCAGCTGCTTCCTTCTTCAGGTGTCACCACAGTGAACTAAGTTGCATGAAGACTTCACAATTTTCCTTTTTTATTTGCAGGATGTTCTTCCTGACACAACCACCGAGCTACCACAGCCTCTGTGTGGAGCAGAGAGCTGCCATCTGGCACCCAGGGGAGCAGATGGTGGGGGGTAAGGGCCTTTCTCAAGGGCCCAGTGTGGGACAAATGAGGGTGGAGGCAGGTGTGGGTGCTTCACCTTCCCCACCCACATTTTGATGATGTCGGTACGGGAAGTTGAACCGGTGACTGACAGATCACAGGCCCACCTTCCCTAGCCTCTGCGCCACCACTCCCCTACAGATGAAGTGCCCTGTCTCCGAAGCTCAGAGAGCAACCGAGAGCAACTCCTGCATTTATTCCACGGTAGCTAAAAGTAATTAAAGGCTAGCGAATGCAGCATAAAGGTAGCTAAAAGTAATTAAAGGCTAGTGAATGCAGCATAAAGGTAGCTAAAAGTAATTAAAGGCTAGCTAATGCAACAAAGGTAGCTAAAAGTATTTAAAGGCTAGTGAATGCAGCATAAAGATAGCTAAATGTATTTCAAAGTTATTGAATGCAGCATAAAGGTAGCTAAACGTATTTAAAGGTTAGTGAATGCAGCATAAATGCTAAAAGTATTTAAAGGCTACTGAAAGCAGCATAAAGGCAGCTAAAAGTATTTAAAGGCTAGTGAATGCAGCATAAAGGTAGCTAAATGTATTTAAAGGCTAGTGAATGCAGCATAAAGGTAGCTAAAAGTATTTAAAGGCTAGTGAATGCAGCATAAAGGTAGCTAAATGTATTTCAAAGTTATTGAATGCA
>NC_056509.1:44840766-44841327 GCF_014905685.2 Nematolebias whitei
AATGCAGCATAAAGGTAGCTAAATGTATTTCAAAGTTATTGAATGCAGCATAAAGGTAGCTAAATGTATTTAAAGGTTAGTGAATGCTGCATAAAGGTAGCTAAAAGTATTTAAAGGCTAGTGCATGCAGCATAAAGGTAGCTAAATGTATTTAAAGGCTAGTGAAAGCAGCATAAAGGTAGCTAAATGTATTTCAAAGTTATTGAATGCAGCATAAAGGTAGCTAAAAATATTTACAGGCTAGTGAATGCTGCATAAAGGTAGCTAAAAGTATTTAAAGGCTAGTGAATGCAGCATAAATGCTAAAAGTATTTAAAGGTTAGTGAATGCAGCATAAAGGTAGCTAAACGTATTTAAAGGTTAGTGAATGCAGCATAAATGCTAAAAGTATTTAAAGGCTAGTGAAAGCAGCATAAAGGTAGCTAAATGTATTTCAAAGTTATTGAATGCAGCATAAAGGTAGCTAAAAATATTTACAGGCTAGTGAATGCTACATAAAGGTAGCTAAAAATATTTACAGGCTAGTGAATGCTGCATAAAGGTAGCTAAAAATATTTACAG
>NC_056509.1:44841337-44849146 GCF_014905685.2 Nematolebias whitei
TTACAGGCTAGTGAATGCTGCATAAAGGTAGCTAAAAATATTTACAGACTAGTGAATGCTGCATAAAGGTAGCTAAAAGTATTTAAAGGCTAGTGAATGCAGCATAAAGGTAGCTAAATGTATTTCAAAGTTATTGAATGCTGCATAAAGGTAGCTAAAGGCTAAATTTAGCTTGACAAAAATACAGCAAGATTTGAAATTAAATTGACATTGTTGTTTTTCTACAGGGGTAAATGTTTCAATATCAAGTTTAGTCTTGTTGGAAGATACATACTTTAACCAAAACACATCAGCTAAATGAGCTGAATGTTTTCATACATGAAAATAACTCGGTGTGCAGAAGTCGTTGGAAACAGCATAAATGTGTTCATGGGTCTGTTAGCAAAATATCTCATAAACCACTGAGGAGATTTTAATGAACCTCTTGTAAAATGATCATTGAATGGCCCTTGATTACATTTTACTCAGCCTGATTCAAGATGGCCACCACTGGCATCTCATACAAAAATGGATAAAACCCAATCGCTTCTAGATACATGGTGTGGTAGTAGCTGAGAGTAACCCTCACCACTGACAGGTTACAAAATGTAAAACTTTAGCACTACCTGTTGGAGTCACCTGTGACAGCCTGTTAGCAAAATATCTCACTAGGTTTTGGCCAAGTGAAAAAGTCTCATGGGTGCGCATCTAGAACTGATCAAGATGGCCGCCGCAGGTAATCAACATTATCCAACACAAAATGGTTACAACTAATTCGATTGTATTGGGCTAACATTCGGAGTGGTAGTAGCTGACAGTCGTCCTCAACACGTGCCGTGATTACAGCCTGAGGCGCTGACATGAAAGGCGGCGGGTGACGCGCATTCCTCCTCCGCTCTCCGTCAAGTTAATGCGCATGATCACTTGTTTATATTTTTTAATATAAAAACAAGGCGCACGCGCTCCCTGCACGTGCCAGCTCGGTGTCTTGAAAGCAGCAGCGTTCGTTCGGCCTCCCGTGTCCGTCAACTCCGCCTCGTGAGCGCGCCTGGGCGCGCGCGGGCAGCCCTGTTTGTTTGTGTTGGGAGATTGGAAATGGCGGAGCGCAGAGACCAAAGCGATAACTTGGGTTAGCGGACGAAGTGCACCGTCACCGAAGCGCAGAGAGCGACTCCTGGAGCTGCTGGTGATCTGCTGCTGCCCACCGGATACGGTTTACCCGCAGGAGGAGGAGAAAAGGGATTTACTGAGCCGAGCAGTTTTTTTTTAATCGGGCTCGGGTTAGCTAGCTCAGAGCAAAGTGAGCTAGCAGCCTGGCTAACTTCACGTCGTGTGTGATTTCAACCACGCAGCCTTGTTTGTCAACAAAAGCTGACGTTAAATTGACAACGGGCCAGCTTACATACAACTTTTGGACAGTTTCCAGGCTGGCCCACATGTGTTCGTGACACGGTGGCGACATTTGCCCGCACAATGATCAGCCCGAAACCAGGAGTGGATAAAAAGTGAGACATCTGACTGTTCTAAGCAGTAAGTTAAGCTGGTTAGCCAAGTTAGCTGCTGGTCCAGCCTGGTTGCTCTTTGATTTCGGACTTCATCAACTTGAAGCAACTCCTCCTTTTTTGTGTTATTTCTGGGAGAATCTTTGGAGCTGATTGGACTTGGGTAAGCAGAAGCTTCGTGTTTTTGTTTTGTTTTGTTTAAAAAAAATAAAATAAAAAGGCGCATGTGATTCGTGCTTTCTAGCGGCCGCAGCTCATTTCGGGTTCTGGCCTGACTCGTTGTTGTGTTCGTCCAAATGTAACGGTTCCGCTTCGTTTTATTCGTGTTTGTGTTCTCCACCGACCCCGCCGCGGTCTCCTGCTGCAAACGCACGGTGCACGGCTCGGGAGCAGGCGGCTGTTGTTATGTAAGGCTCGGGGTACAGACGGCCTGAAGGTGTCGCAGCTCGGAGGCTTACTGTAACCTGAACGCCACAACCGAAGAGAACACCTTGACCTCCTGACACATGGCCTCAGAGGGGCTTTAAAATAAACCTCACAAAGTGCAGGAGCTCGTGTCCACTGGGGAAGAACTTGGAGGTAAAAACTGGAGTGCAGTTTTGTTCGTTTATTCTGAAATGCGGGTCCACACTCGGTGTAAACAAAAGCATCAAACCTGAGCGTTAACGCCTTCCTGTCCTCTGTAACCACGGCCAGTCGAAGCCAGGGCTTAATTTGAGCCGGATCCTGCAGGAACAGGTTCCGGGAACACTTTTATTTTGACAGGGTGCGTTCGGGTAACTGCTTGAATCTGGTAACTCTCAGGCTTACTAATAATAAAGTTATGAACAAATCTGACTGCCTTGAACGAATAAAACTTGTATTGGATGTGTAAACTGAAAATAATTACATAAACACTAATTTTAAACACAACAGTCGCACGAGCATACGAGCTGCCGCTTCTAGTAGCATTTCCACGTCTACCCTTAAAAAAAATCTCCGCCCCTAAAAGAGTGGTGGGGGTGAGTGCGGAGCTAACCTGGCCTTCGTACGCGGGCGGAGCCCACAGGCAGCCGCCATGAACGGACGGAGGCGGCAACTGGAGGTTTCACATGTGGAGTCGGACATCAACGAGCAGGGGCTCGGAGCCGTGAAGTAAGGGGGGAGGGGGATAGGATGCTTGACAGAAGCAGATTGTTTACAAATGTAGGTAAACATAGATGTTTAACATTCTATTAAAATATACCAAAATGCAGGAAATCACATCTACTTTATTCAAAATGTCTGGGGGAGGACCCCCTGCCAGCCCACCCACTATATGCATTCTGGCATCGGTCGTTTACAAATTAAGCCCCGCTCAAAGCCCGTCCTGATCCTGGTTCTGCTGGATGTTACTTCCTGTTAAAAGGGAGTTTTTCCTTTCCACTGTCCCCAGTGTGCTGCTCAGGATGGGCTGGACAAAAAGAAGACACAATCTGCTGGCTTCCTTAGATCAGTGGTTCCCTACCCTGGTCCTTGAGGAACACCATCCTGCATGTTTTAGTTGTTTCTCTGCTCCAGCACACCTGATTCAATGGCTTAATTACTTCCTTATGTTTGGCGGAAGCCTGTTAATCACCAGTTTAAATCGGGTGTGTTGGAGCAGAGGAACAACTAAAACATGCAGGATGGTGTTCCTCAGGGACCAGGGTTGGGAACCTTGACTTTTACAAATTAGCATTTTATAATGTATGTGAATGTTTTTATACAGTGACCTGACATTATGTTTATTGTTAATTGGCGCCGTATAAATGATTTGAAATCAATACATCAAAACGGGGGAACTTACCCATGTCAAACGGCTCTTCCATGGACGTTGCAGTTTGTCACCAGTTTTCAGCCGTTTTGGCTGTTTTTGTAGACGAACAAACACGTGTTGGATATTTACCTGTGTTTATGAGGTTGCAACGAGTAGCTTTAAAACGAAGCTGACGTATCAAATGTTGACACAGAACAATCTTATTATTGTGACGATAGAAGCTTCTTCGCAAGGTAAAGTTGAAGTTAGTGTGCTGTTTTGACGACAGCAGTGTTGCTACAAGTTTTGTTGTTTTTAAAGTTGGGATTTTTGTGTATTTTATAACTCTGAGCAGAACTTTTTGTTTTGGTTTTATGATTCTTCTTCGTTTCCATCGATGCTTCACGTGGTTTTGTTTTCCTTCTTTCCACAAATCAGGATTCTGTTTACTAATGACCCAAACCGCCTTTCACCGCTTTTTATTAACGTATTCCTTGTTGGCCTTTTTTTTATTTTTTTTTTTATCACCGCGGTCATTTCTGGAGGTAAACAAACACACGTGGTATTTGGCGTCTGTGCACAAATATTGCTTAGAAATTTGTAACATAAACGTACTTAACACGAGTGAAAAAACTGGGCAGATCAGTCGCTTAAAAAATAAATGGGTAATATTTTTATTATATTTATGTTTATACATTTTAAATTTACTCTTTATAAATATCAAATATAAATGATTAACTAGATACATCAACTTTTATTAGCTAAATCTATATAAAATGTATTACTTTTTCTAATATTCTGTTACTATTGAATTGCACTTTTTAAGAAAAATGTTGCAAATATAAAAATCAATTCTAAGGACTCGTTCATCACCGATATGAGAACAGAAGTCGAGTGGGTTTTGTTCTGTACTTTGATTTATTTATTTTTTTACTAGTCTTTGTGACATTTCCCTTTAAGGTTGGGGGTTCATTGTGTGCAAAAAGTTGTACTACGTGCCGGCCTCGAAAGAATGCTGAAAATGTTTAAACCCAGCCATTTGTTTAAAGTGTATCTAGATGGAGGGGGGGGGGGGGGGGGGGGGGGGGGGTGATCTCATTTCAAAATAGTGGTCGTCAGCAATCTATATCCACTAAATTAATCAGTCTCGACTTTTTCTCTTTGATCTGATACCTACAGGTTTTCCTCTGATTCGCATTTGATGCTTTCATCTGAAACTAAACCTCATTGTAAAAATTATCTTGAGACAATTGTTTTGTGTGATTCTATTAGCACCTATAGTCTAAAAGTTGACGTTGGATAAACTTATTGATTGCCAACAGGAAAAAAAAAAAAAAAAGGTTTGCTGAGCTTTTCTTTCATCAAAAATTAAAAGTTTTTAAAGATGCCTATGTACCTGCTAATATTTCCCCCATTGCCAGTAGAAATGTGTTTACCCAACGCACACGGAGAGCAACAATGAACACAAAACAGGACTTCTGTCCAGTAGCTACTATTACCTCCCAGAGCACAAGCTGCAACAACAAAACAGGCCTTGCACCGAGTCCTGAAGGCTGCGTTCAACCACACGTCCCGATAAGCCCAACGTTAAGAGATAATTAGGCGAGTTTACCATTTTTCACTGGGCCGCAAACATCATCCCTACAAAACTGCACGGAGGAAGCGTTTATGCGAACGGGTAACATCCTTTAGTTTCTCTCTTGTCTGCAGATTCTTGTTGGTTTAAGAACTTTGTGTGAAATATTGGTAATTATGATGCTGTAAAGATAAACACGCTTGCAGCTCCCTCATTTAAATTTACTGCGTGCACTCAGGTTACGAGGGTTTTCTCTGAAGACTTTTGAAGACATTCTGTGTTTATTCAAGCATCTTTTGCAGTACTTTTTAAAGTAACTGCAGTGTTCAGCTTAAAAATTATATCACAATTAAAAAAACAACAACTTTGCAGTAGGGATGCACATTAATATTGGCATGGTATCTGTATCGGCCGATATTAGCGATAAAGTTAAATATCGGCCATTCCATCAAAATATAAGGTGCTGCTGTTTATATATATAAAGGTGCTGGTTTTTTATGACAACCCAGTGACGAGGATGCCTGCAGCACCAGCACGTTATGACGTCACATGCGTCTTTGAGTTTAGATTTGAGAAAATTTACAAATTTGCACCGTCATCGGTGCATTTTGATCGTCGTCTGGACGGACTATACAGAAAATGCAATTTCGTTGTGCTTCAGTGCAATTACAATAAAGCTGATTCTGATCATTTAAAAACTTAAATTACTATAAATTATTTTACAAAAACTATGCTTTTATTCCTTTTCATGTAAAAAACTTATTAATCACAGTCTGACCAACATTCGGCATTGATGGTGACCTAAAATTGAAAATAGCATAGAAAAGCAAACATTATATTTGTGTTTCTCCCTTGAAATGTATTCACATACCAAATGTTTTGAAATGATTAATAAATATTTCCATGTCTTGTTAACTTCAAGCATTATTTACAGATGTGTATATAGTTCAGAAAATATACAAAAACTGTTTTATTTCAACATATTTCTCCTAGATGAAGCTACGGTAGCTGTACTGGGACAAAAGGCACTGGACAGCAACTACTCTGCTGACTCTCTCCAAGTTGCATCACTTAAACTAGTTTGTATTTGGAAATCATTTCAGTCTTCCATGTCTGTGGTGTATCTAAAAGTAGATTTGATCTCACACCCTTATTACCGGTATTTCTTTTTGTACTTTTTGAGAAATATTAATTATTATTATGTACTGAGGTTTTTCAAGGGTCTGCACAACTTGATCATCTTATAAAACCAACCTCATAATTCAAATATCGGTGTAAACTGCTTCGCTGAAGGTTTTTAATGATGTTATTGAGGCTTTGGATACTAAGGACTACTGTGTTGTACTTTTCTTAGACCCGTCTAAAGCTTCTGGCACTGTGGACCATGACCTGTCATAAACTGTCAGAAATTGATCTCTTAGATCACACTATTGGTTGGTTCTTTAATTATCTCTCAGATCGGAGGCAATGTGTTAAACATAGTGGTACTTCTTCCAGCTATCTGTTAACAACGGTTCAAAACCAAAAAAGTCCATGCTCCATTATCCAGGTATACAATCCAACAATTTTCAGTCAGGTCATCTGGACAGTTTCTTTTTTTGTGAAACGTTTCACAAAAAAAGAAACTGTCCAGATGACATGACTGAAAATTGTTGGATGTTAACAACGGTGTACCACAAGGTTCATTCTTAGGACCCACCCTCTTCACAATCTGCATAAATAATGTAGGCCACTTCATTCCTGATGCATCCTTACATTTCTATGCCAACGACACAGTTGTTTGTCAAACTGAAACAGTTTGTTCCGTGTCAAACTGGTGCTAAATGGTGACAAAACCAAAGGGATGTTGTTTTCAAACAGGAAATGGGTACCAGCAATCCTTCCCTCTATTTTATCTTTGAATGGTGCCCCTATTGAGTTTGTTGATTCTTACAAATACTTTGGTATCTTGGTTGATTTGCATCTCTCTTTTCAGAGTCAGAGTTTCTTTATTGTCATTCGCACCTCATGTGGTACATGTGGTGGAGTGAAATTATGTACGCAGGGTCCCAGTTACATCCAACAATAAAATGTATAAGAAAAACAGTAATAACATCTAAGATATGAACTAAGAAAAACATCAACTAAATATACACCAAGCACTCATAACATAAAACATTGAACATCAGCACAAATCAGCATTTTAAGCCCCATGTCGAAAACTTGGTAAAGAAACTCTTAAGTAAAACTGGGTTTCTTTTTCAGAAACAGAACATGTTTAACTCTGAACGCTAGGAAACGCCTTGTAACTGCTACTTTCCTTCCCTCCATTGACTACGGTGATATTTTTTTACATGAATCCTCCTGCAAGCACCCTGCAGATGTTTGATGCTGCTTATCATGGTGCACTAAGATTCATAACTGGCTGTAACTACCGTACCCACTATTGCGCCCAGTATTCACTGGTTAACTGGTCACCATTAACTTCACACAGACTCTCTCACTGGTACATTTTCATCTTTAAATCACTTCTTGGTCCGTTGCCTTCATACAGCTCCTCCTATCTGTCACTTTGTGAGTGCAGCTACAGCGTGCATTCTCAGGACATAATTACCTGCAGTTTACCCTCATTTTGGACCGAACTAGGCAAAAGGGCCTTCTGCTCCGCTCCTGTTTCCTGGAACACCCTGCAAAAAGATCTGAAGCTCTCGACCGTGACCTCTCCAAGTGATTTTAAAGAACTGCTAAGTTCATGGCAAAGACCAATGCAGACATGTTCCTGTTTTAATTATTCTACAACACTTTATAATGTTGATGTTTTTTTTTATACACAATTTCTTCCATTTATTTTTCATTTTATATGCTTTTTAAATGATTGTCTCCTGTTGTCTGTACCTGTTCTTTGTTTAACACAGGTCTCTCTTGTAAATGTGTCCTCGAGGCTCAATGAGACTAACCTGTAGAAATAAAGGTTAAATTGAAAAAAAAAAAATATATATATACATATATATATATAC
>NC_056509.1:44869146-44878939 GCF_014905685.2 Nematolebias whitei
TCCAGTCTGCGGTCGGTCCAGTCTGCGGTCGTTCCAGTCTGGGGTCGTTCCAGTCTGCTGTTGGTCCAGTCTGCTGTTGGTCCAGTCTGCGGTCGGTCCAGTCTGCGGTCGGTCCAGTCTGCGGTCGGTCCAGTCTGGGGTGGGTCCAGTCTGGGGTGGGTCCAGTCTGGGGTGGGTCCAGTCTGGGGTGGGTCCAGTCTGGGGTGGGTCCAGTCTGCGGTCGGTCCAGTCTGGGGTCGGTCCAGTCTGGGGTTGGTCCAGTCTGGGGTGGGTCCAGTCTGGGGTCAGTCCAGTCTGGTGTTGGACACCTGACAGCAGTGGACCAATTATCACAGATTCGATACGTCCCCAAATGCCCAAATCAACCTGAAATATTGTCCCTACCAATAAATCGGTCGGGCTCTAGTTCTAGTTGGCAACAATTTTGGTGAAAATTAATTTTAATTTTAAAACGAGATAAGATGCAATAAATAATAATAATAATAATAATTGAGATTTATTTTTATTTTTTTGAGGAAAGTCACACGAGTCAGTTTGTTTTGGCAGCTGTGTTTAAAAAAAAAAGAAAAGATAAACGCTTGTCACTCTTGTTTAATTAAAAGGACTTCTTAATAACTCTAAATTTGTAATAAAACTGCTGGTATCTTTATACAATCAGCTGAGACGTGATATTAAATGAACATATTTATAAATAAAATAAAAATATGGCTTAGACATTTTGCTTTTCGATTCCTTAATTTAAAGACTTGATGATGAAGACAAAGTGTGTCTTCGCTGTGGCGCAGGGAGATTTTATGGATCAGCTGTGGGGTTTCCTTTTGGGCTCTCACAATCAACCATTTGTTCTTCAACAAACTGCTCCGGTATATTTTGTTTAATTATATTATTGTCATCGGTAAAAGCCGCCGGTGGCAGTTTCCTCTGCGGAGCTCGTGTCCTGATCTCTGGTTGTGTGCCATCGAGCCCAGCGGACGAGGAAGACCTGATGGATTTAAACCAATTTTCTCAATCGGTGCCAATTTACTTTTATTCCTGCGTTAAGCTTTTTGTTCAAAACAATAAAGCCACGTTAACTGAACTAAAGATATTAGTTGGAACCTGCTTTTCCCTGACCGTCCCAGCTTTTAAGTACCGGTAATACAACGTTGTTACACAACATTGTTAGAAGTTAAACATACGTCCGTTCTCACAGTTATAAATCATCCTGTAGCTTTAATTCCAACCCAGAAATATTCTGCACAGATCTGCTGCGTTTCTTTTCAAAATACACATTTAAAGACGGCTGATGGATTTATCGCCAATCATCGGTCGTTGGACTGACAATGGGCGAGTGCAGCGTTTTAATCCATGGGTTGGTCTACGTCGCTGCTTTATTGTTGCTCTTTATGAGACTGTCTGTAATTGTCTCTATCTATGACCTCCTGGCTCTTAGGCCTATTACATAATTAATGACCCAATTAAACAAAATGACTTTGCAAACCAGTTTGTTTTCAGTGTTTTTGTTGTAATAATTTATTTTTCCTCCTGTTCTCATTTCCAGTCAGAGGCCAGCGGGCTTCTTCCTGCACCTGGGATGGTGCCATGTGACAGGGCGGCTGCGGAGCCGTGACCCCAGCGCTCCATCGTCTCAAATTCAAGCCCTTTTGCTCAGCACCGATCTGAACCGATCAAGACCAACCCCAGCTCCCCACATGACTCACCTACCAGAGCCCTACATCAAGTAGGTACCTGTGTGTCCTCTCTCGAGTTCTGCAGCGCGTCCAAAGCCTTTCTCTCCACTCGAGAAGCGTGAAATTGATGTATTTGTTCTGTGAAGCGACGACACGCTGTCATCCACACATCGGTACCTTCTCTGTTCCTAACAGGGATGTTTCATTCAAACGTGCTCGGCCAAGTGTCCAGCTGAGTTTGTGATTCATCTGAAATAGAAAAAATCAAGTTCAGCAGCTCATATCTTTCCATAACTGTTCATATCTATGTGGCAGGGCTGGACGTTATGGCCACAACTTTTATCACGATAGATTTCTTAACTTCGGTCGATAACGATATAATTCAATATCGATATAAACAATTGAAAAGCCTCAGAAAAAACTGTACAAATAAATTAATGTTCACTTTTTATTTGTATATATAGCCTTCAGGAAATTTTGAAATCACCATCAAATAAACATAAAACTCTCAACTTTGTCAATTTCTTTTAAATGTATTCTTTCTTTTAAGAGAAACAAAACAAATGAATCAAAAAGAAACAAAACACTGAACGATGCAGAAGAAGAAGATCTGCCCCTTTATTAAAAAAGTAAAATAAAATAACTAGAAACAACAACTCAGGCTTGAACCCCAAAGCGAAAACAAAAAAAAAAACATCCATCTTTCTTCACATTGCATCATACTTTCCTAACAACTTTAACTTAATCATCTTTTTAAACGTATAAATAAGACATTTTTATGGTGATATCAAGGCTATCCCATAATCCTATTCCCTGAATTACAACGCAGCTCCTTCACACTAGTTCTAAATGCAGGTTTTACAAACATCTCCATTCCCTTAAGTTTCTTTTTTTTTTTTTTTTTTACAAATTTTAATTGAACATTTGGGGGTAATATTTTTTATGAGACTATATTTTATATATATTTTATTTTTTACATGACTTGTAAAATACTATATTCAACCAAATCATACAATTTTAATAATTTCAATTGATAAAGGTTGAATGCCTAAATGATGAAATAATATATTTGTTGGGTGAGCGTAGCACTTCCTACTGATAATTCTTATAGCTCTTTGTTGCAAAATGAAAACAGCGTTAATTGTTTTGTATGCTTTCCCCAAATCTTCAATACAGTAGATTAAATATGGAACAATCATTACATTATACAATATATATATCAAGCTTTGTCATTCAAAAACTCTTTTACTTTATTTTGCTGTTTTTATTAAGTAATTTACATGAGATTTCCATGTCATCTTCTCATCAATAACAACATATATTAATAGTTTTAACTTTAAACACCATAACATAACCCATGCAGCAGACGTTCGCTGGGGGTGTTTCAGGGACACGTCGGCTCAAACTTTTATCGTGCTTCATCTTCTGACTCTCAGCATCTTCTATGGAGTGGAACGAGTTAGATGTTCCCACCGCTAGTTGGAACGACTCTCCGTCACGTGCACCACACTGAAACCTGCAGTTTATCAGATCTTAGAAAGCCGAACCACTTCCACACCGCCAAATTAGTCTTTCCTCTCTTTATCAGTTACGTCATCTGCTTTCTCTTCGCTTGTGAAAGCTTCTTCAGTCACATTCTGACGGTCATGGGAACTCATTTTGAAGCAAAAACTTAACGCGCGTTGTAGATTAGCCTAGCCTGCTACCGCTAACTCCTTCTGGACTCGAGCTCTGCGTGACGTCTTCGTCACCACGCACTCACGTAGTTGTGTCGCACCTTTTTCTGTCCGGGTTGAAACGGAAGCGGCTGTAATCCTATCGAAATATCAAAAATGTGCTTAAAACTCACATCACCGTTATTGAATAAAAGTATATCGCGATATATATCTATCGAATTATTGTCCAGCTCTACTATGTGGTAGTGCAAAACCTACTGTCAATGTGTGAAAACGACAGAAACCGTGTTCAAGTGTGTTAAACAGCCGTTTAAAACACCACTCTGAATATATTTTAATTGATAATTGTCCCTTGTTTTGGAAAATTGACAAATTCAAATGAGTAAAATTCAATTAAATTTATTTTCTATGGTACTGAAAAGGAACCTGGGGTTATTTTTATTCTCATCAGCTAAAGATGAATAATATAAAGTTCTAGCTTTACGGGGAGCTTTTTTATAAGTTAGCAGCTTATCTCCAAGATAAATACAATTCTTCAACGTTAGTGGAGCTCTTATTTCCAGCTTTCTACATGATGACGAGTACAAAGCAATTCTCACAAAAACTCAACATTTGTCACATAGGTACAAACAAATATAATAAACACTTAAAGCTTTTAACATTTAAAACTGATTCTGTCCACGTTTTGTTTGTAGTGATGAGCAAAGGGTCGTGGTTGCAGGTGTAGCTGTTTGTCACGTGCGATCTGAACACCTGTGTGTTCAGATGTATTTTTCCTAAATCAGTTAAAGGTGCTGTAAGGTGTAACGTGGTCAGATGAGCACGGATAGCTGCACGGTTGAGCATTGTGAGCGAATACAAGGTTGAATTGTGGAAGTTGCCTCATTTCCCCCCAACAACCGAGCGCGTTTGCACATTTTACAGCTGCGAACATCTTGTGTGCTGCCTAGTTGTTACACAAATAACGAGTGTCTGTAAGTTGACGTTTTCTGTCAGTCGCGTTGGGTATTCCATACACTGAGGCCTATGAGTTGTGTCTGTGGAGCTGTGCGCGGGCCAAGGTTATTTCTTACTCCTGGTAAACATCCTGGCTCTGGGTGTACACAGATGGTGGGAAACAATGGACTGGAACTGAGCAGCTGAGAAACGGAGACCCTTAAAGGAACACGGCAGCTTTTTATGTTAAAGCTACGTATGAAACGTTACCTCAAGCTCCGTCCGAGCGTTTAGTGTTCGTTTACGCCGTGAAAACAGCTTTTACAGGCTTTAAGCTCATGCACGGTAAAACCGCAACAATTAAAACGTATCTGGATTTATTAGTACTCGAGTATTTTATAGATTAAAAAAAAAAACTGTCCGGTTGTTTTTCATTAAATACATTCTCAGACAATGAACAGTTATTTTTTTAGGTTACAGTTTAAAAGCTGGATAAATTAGGACTTTGAAAGTCAGTGGATGTTTCTCATTTACAGTCTATTACTCAGTTTTTATTTTATTTGTTCATTCTACTACAGGTACTTATATATATATATTTGTAGTTGCATCAATCATGTCTTTTTTTTAAAGTCGAACATGCAGTTAAAGATTAATTCTCAAACATCAGTCAGTACTTTTTGATTTAGCCTTTCTTTCAAAGGGTTTATCTTCCTGTTCTGTACAGTTTATGTGTTTAACATAAGCTTCTATTTATATATAATTAATTGTACTAGGAGTTCATTAGCAGAAGCAGACATTAAAAAAAAAAAAAACTACTACGGTAGCTTTGTTTAAAATTAACGCCGCAGAAAATTTGACTACAGATCTACAAAAAGCACTGTTTGCTGAGTTAAAACATTTAACTGACTTTAGACTTTATTTTCATTTAAAGAGTAAACCAGCTTTAGTTTTGAGGCAGCGAGCGTCCTCCTCGTGTGCCATTTGAAGAATTTAGCTTAGATCAATAATCTGTGCTGATGGACAAACAAGAATGCAGTTTTCTTTAGAATGAAGCAAAAATATTCTGCTCGTATGCAAATAAACGTATGGCTGAAGTGTCATATTAACATGTTTTAACTGCAACAATTAATTGAAAGTTGTGCATATTATTTAACAAACAACGTATGCATTGACTTTTTCATCTTTAGGCTAATTAGTTTATCATCGGTATAAAGTCCATTTGGGTATTGATCCCATAATGAGTAAAACTAACTCATGTGCAAGTCACGTGCGCACAGCTTCTTCATTTTACAACTGCAGCAAACCTGCACAGAAACAACTGCACGCCGCTGGTTTTTTTGCATTTAGCGTCGCAGACTGGACGGATGAGGCGGCGTTGTGGTCCCGTTTGAGCGAAGCTGTTGACGCTCTCGGCTTATGTTCTGATATTCAAAGGGTGGACCTTAGCAACAGTGACCGAGGCTGTACCATCTCCGTCTAACGGAGGGGGGGGGGGGAGGTCACGCTACCCACAGCAGTGCCAGCTCACAGGAAAACACGCTTTATGAAGTTTATGAAACTATAAAAAGAACTGTAATATTGTTGACTGTTTTAATGCGATCTGTTACGCAGTTATTGGCCTTTACAGTTATTGTGTGTATTTAAAGTGTGCTCCACATTCCCTGATCAGTCTTAGTGGGCACACTTAAGCTTCCTCCACTTCCTTTTGGAAATGTAAGCTTCTTTCTGCATTTCTTTAGCTACTATTCAGCTGTTTTATAGAGAAACTAGGATAACTCTGCCATTTTTTTTAGAGCTATTCAGATGAAATTTGGCATATTGGTAGATGATAACGATCCCTAATAGACTTTGAGTGAAAATCAAAAAAATTCAGCTAGTTCAGCTTATTTCAGCCGTTTCGTGCTCTTTTTCAGCTTTATTCAGCTTACTTGAACATTTTTCTACTTCTTCTAACTTATTTCTACTCATTTCAGCTTGTTATGCTCCTTTCAGCTAATTTTTTTGGAAGATTCAGATATTTCTGCTATTTCAGCTACTGTTTAGCTGTTTTATGCTAATTTCAGGTTTTTCGGTTAATTCCACTTTTTTTTTTTATCAATCCAACTTTTTCAGCTTAATTCAGCAACATCATGCTCTACCCACTTTGTTCAAGTAACTTTAGCTTCATTCTGCTTGGTTTAGCTACTATTTAGCTGTTTTTGTCCAATTGCAGCAATTTTCAACTTTTTGTGCTCGTTTTTTCTTCTTTCAGCCTCATTGGGCAAACGTGATGCTCTTTCTGCTTCCTTCTGCTAATTTAAGCTTTTTTTTTTACGCTTCTTTAGCTACTATTCAGCTGTTTTAAGATAATTATTGAGCAAAAGGCATTCACACGTGCATTTTCGAAGGAAATGCAAATTCTCTCGTTGCATTTGTTTTCATTATATACCAGGAAGTAAATAAAGTTTTCAAACGATCAGTTGAAGGAGCAGTTCGGTCACTGTCAGACTGTTCAGCTTTCAGTGTCTTACCGCGATCATTGTTGGAGGAATTGTTTCATTAAGCTCGTGCGCAAAAGTTGTTTTAAAGTTGTCTGAACAAATTCAGCTTATGAGCTGAAATAAATGTTTGTTTTGGAATTGATGGACGACAGAATCGCCTTTTTTCTCCTCCCATGTCTTTTCTGCCCTCTCTCCACCTGGCGGTCTCTTCCTCACTCCTCGTGCAAGCCATGCATTGCCACATGTGTGTGTGCGTGTGTGTGTGTGTGTGTGCGTGTGCGTGCAGCTCGCCGAACGGCAGACCGACTGAGAGGAAAGCCTTGAGGGAGGGAACTTAAAGAGATGGCCGGTGTTTTGTAATGGGCACTCTGTGCAGACTTCACTTCATAGATGGCTGCCTCTGTGGCGCTGCTGCTTGTTCCTCTTTGGCTACTGAAGAACCCTCCCCCCATATGTCATTAAAAGAAGGGGGGGGGGGGCAGGAGGCGGAATTGGTCTACAGGTGTGCGTTTGTGTGAGAATGGCAGACATTTTGTTTTTGTAGCGCCAAGTAATCGTTTCAGTTTAACACCGAGCTTGAGTAAAAGTGCAAACTGCGGAAGCGGTTTTGTATTTAGTTTTGCTTTATATTGATTTAAACTGTAATTGAAACAGAACAATACATATTATTTATTTCAATTCACAGCTTTAACTTTATCACTCATAAGATCTGTGATTCTGGGGGTACTGGAGACATCACGCCAGTTTGTAACTATTATGGTTTTGTGTATTATTCTTGACATCGGAACAACTGGGACATGAGTGGTCGCCCAGAAATGACAAATACTTCACATCAGTTAACCTACTGTATGTTCAATGCTAAGAAATCACTTTATCGTAACCTCAAAGTACCGACAAATGCCACAAAAATATTATGATACATCCTCACAAACGAAATTAAAAATATATATTTGCTTGTAAATGGTTTTCACTACTACTTTTACATAGTGTGCAACACTGAAGGAGCAAAAGAAAAAGGATGGCAGTCCTAAAATACCCAGCTGCACAGAACACCCGACGTGTTCCCGTCTGCTTCTGTGACTTCTTGGTTTTACTAGTTATAGTACTGATATTTACTTAGAAAATGTCTCCGCAGTACCTGTTAATGAGTTCTGCATTCTGTCCCGAGTTAAGTGTTGTGCACGGTCGGTTACCGTTCCCAGCCGTCCTCCTCGTAAATTACGTGGTGCAACCAAACTGACACGGTGAAACCTGCCGCACCTGACCATTTAGTGCCGCTCTTGTTGGTTTTGCACTTCCCAGTTTCGTTACCTGTGGTGGGCTGAGTGAGAGTTGCAGGAAAAGCAGGTTCCTAAATAATCATAAATGTACTTCCTGTTCTGACGCTACCAAGTCATACCTTAAACAAGAGCACTGGTTTGTCTTTTATGTGATAAAGTTTCATCCCGACATATGAAATTATGCTCCGACACTCCAGAGTTCTTCTTTGTTGACCATCAAGGACCTTTATTTAACAAAGTAAAATAAATTGGGGGGTGGACAGTTGAACCCATTGGCACATGACAACTCTGGCTTCTTGGAGGATGAGTTGTTCATTTTGCAAATATAACTGTGAAATTGAACAACATATGTGTAGATTTGTGTAGTACAGCTGTAATTAGTGCATTATGATGTATTTTCTTATATTATTTAAGCCTTGGTTATTCAACCCCTCGTCTCTCTGGGCTATTGGAATCACATGTTCCCTCTCGGGCCCGATATCATCTGATCAGCTGCTTTAGGCTGTTGACTATTTAAAGTTACCAACAAATATAAATTTCAGTTGTATTTAGCACAAGGCCTTTGGTAAAGAAGGTTTTTCTATTAGCACAACCTTTATTTTAATCTTCTTTCAGTGAAAATCGGCTCCGTTCAAGTGTTGACTGAAGTTTGGCTTCAACTTGCAGTTGTTTCAGTTTCAGAGATTAAAAAAAAAAAAAAAAAAAAAGACCTTTTATGTTGTGGATTTTTCCTTTCAGTTTCAGTTTTCACTTTTTCAGAGTGCAGAAGCGGACGGTCCAAAGCTGCGCGTAGATATGATCGTTTTGACCGCGTTAAGTGTTTTTTTGTTGGTTTTTAACGATAATAAGTTAAAAGTATGCAGATTGTCGCCTCCCGGAAACGAGGCTAATTTGTATTTTGTGCTGATTCAAAGCCGTGCTCCCGTTCCTCACTGTGGCGGATGGATCTATTTAAGTGCTTTGTGTTTGCAACACAAGGACTGAGGAGGAGAGGGGTGATCTGAGGTGAAACGTAAACGAGGCTGCTCCAGAAGAGCGATTGTCCTGCGAGCAGCGTGCCCCTGCAGCCGCGCTTAATACTTGTGTAACAATGGCGGTTTGTGTTTTCCCTGCGCAGGGATTTCAAAGGGTTTCTGTTTGTACACATTTTACAGATTTTTATTTTGATTATGAACTTAACCTCATGTTCATGTTGTGTACGGTTTGTCGCTTTTTACAGCTTCCTCAAAAGTAGATTCATTTATCTCAAATATTTATTATTTTTGAATAAACAAAATTTAAGGCATTAACTTCTAAATTTTTTACAAACGTAATGCAGTTTAAGCACTTGGAGCATGTAACGAAACCAAATTTGTTTTGTTTACTAGAAAAAAAACGTGTTACCGATTTCAATTTCATGTGTTTTGTGTGTGTTTTTTTTTTGTTTGTTTGCTTTTTCAGGTCAGTTTAAACTGAAAATGAGTGCAGTAGGGGAAAGCCCCCTGGACCCTGCCACGCCAGAGTCACGCAAGAGGAAGGTCTCGCCATGCGACACATCGGGGCAAAGGTAAACGCCCAGTCTTGTCATTTGCCACAGCACAAACAAACATTACGTCAGGCTGACAAACGTGTTTTAAAATGACTGGTACACGATTAAACCCAAAACAAGGACTCCAGTGGACTTTATAGTTCTCCGTATCTCCGGTGTTGCATAAAGAAGAGACGCACACACACACACACACACACACACACACACACACACACACACACAC
>NC_056509.1:44878949-44887277 GCF_014905685.2 Nematolebias whitei
ACACACACACACACACACACACACACACACACACACACACACACACAGTGGATAAATCTCTGTCAGTTATTAAAGATCAGCTCAACTGGGGATGCTTGCATGACGAGTATGTCACAAAGTGATGAGTCAGTCAGAGAGCACATCTCCAGGGATTAAAACACTAAGTTAGATTTTACAACAACATGTTTACATGGTTCCCATTGGAGGATTTAAAAAAAAAAAAAAAAACAGTATTTGAGTCTTAAAGATATTTGAACTGATTATTGCAAACTTAAGTTTCCCTGCATTACAGTAAATATTTACCTTTGGTTACTTGGATTTTAGTTTATTTTTTAACTTGGTCGAGATAAAAGTGTTCACTGACCGTAAAATGTTGAATTTTTGATTAGAAATATGATAATTGCCTTTTTTTATTTTAACAATAACATAAACACAATATTAGTGAAAGGACAAACATGTACAGATTTAGGTGAAAATGGAGTCCTGTTTTTACCTCATTTAAAGAAAAGCATTCAGTTTGGTTTGTTGGGTCTGTTGTTTTTGTTTGTTTGTTTGTTTGTTTTGTTAGCACATTCTCTGGAAGAAAAGTCAGTCTATTGTTTTTTCACAAACAGTCCCTTTAACGTGCTCGTGTGACCGAAATTAATACCTCGATAATTTTTAGATAAATCGTGATATACGATATATATCTCAATATTTTTTTCCTTTCCATAAAGTAATAAAAATATATTTGAGTCAAAGTTGTGTCCCAATTGTCACACGACCCTTGAAGGGGAAGTTTTTATTGCATTTTGTGTAAATTGTGCCACTTTCATATTCTCTTAACGAAGACTAGTTTTCCTCCACCCTGGATTAAACCAACATATTTTTTTTGGTCAAGTTTCCTGATTGGTTACATAAAACATTTACACTTTACTGATGGTTGGTAAAAGATTCTTGTCCTTTTTACCATGAAATCAGAATAAAAATGAAAGTGTGGTTAAACCAAAACAAGAAACTTGCGTTGCACTTAACATTCTGTTTTGTTGCTTAACCTAAAAATATTGATCTTTATAACATGTAACAGCTTCTTAAGCCCACAAATCAAAGCAAACCCAATTTAGTGCACATGAGTTAATAAAGACTGTGCACGCAGCTTCCCGTTGTTTCAGTAGCAAAATGAGCTGATAAGTTTTCACCAGAGCAATTCAAAATCATCACTTTTATTGTTGAGCCGTTAAATTGTTGCTTTCTTTATGCAACTTTTTATTTAAGTGTGATTTGTCTTTAAATCTTCCAGAATTTTCACATTTTTTCTAACATACTTGGAGCAAATGTTTATAAATGCAGAAGAAAATCTATCGAAGGCCTCGAAAAGTATCAGTCAGATACAGTGGGTTCTTATAACGAATTAATAACTAGCTTTAATAAAAACAGTCACTTAAGCAGTGCAGTTAAAGCTTCCACTTTTTATTTTTATCTTTAGGTCATAAATCGCCAAAAGATTTGTTTATTTTATGGTTAGTTTTTGAGACAAATGCAACTTAATTGAACTTACTTGAAACATTTTCCACAGTTGAGTCCATTAAGTGTCATGTACAAACAAAAGTAAAAAGTTTGTGCAGAGTGAAACGAGTTGCTCTGAATACGTTTCTTGTACAGAACTATAGTTTATCTCTTTTGCCCAACACTTAAAAATATCTAAACCCATCATGCAACATATACCAATATATTAATACAGTGTACAAAATTAAAGCGCTGAAAAAAATCCCAATTGTGAAATTCTTGTAAAACGTGTGGCTCTTTACAAACTGTATTAAGCAGGAGAGTTGGTTCTCGTAAAGGTTGCAGAGCCCCGTTTCTTGTGAGCCACAACATGAGGTGATAAACAAGGTAAACATGTGCTAAACCTAATCATCTCTTTAACCTCTGACTCCGCTCTAGTGACGGTGTTGGTCTTCTGATTTTAGGCTTTAGCTCACAGCCAAGCTGAGCGCAGAACAGTGGAGCTGCTGTTTTTAGTTGAGGCTCCTGATTTAGCATCGATTAAAGACGGGCAGTGCGCGCCTGGAGGGTGTAGATGATTCCAAATTACGTAAGCTGTGAATATTTAGGCCTAAACAAACTTAATGCTAACTCATTATGAGCAACACAAGCGCACACAATCACAGTGTTGCCGAGATGGCAGCTTTGACACTAAATTTAGTTTCTCCTCAGCCCCTTTCACTTTTCTTTAGCTGCCACCACACCAATTTTCAATTTGATTCACTTCACTTTATTTACATGGCACCCAGTCACAACAGAAGTTTCGCTCTCATCTTATGTCTGGGCACTGCAACATTCACGTAAAAAGTCGGTTAATAATAGCGTTATTTATCTGAGGAGCTTTCAGATCGCTTTGAGTTTTCACTTCATCACGGTCTCCCATCCTGAGCAAGCCCAAAGGCAACGGTAGAAAAGAAAAACCCCCTCATGAGGAAGAAACTTCCAGCAGAACCAGGCTCGAGACGAGCGGCCGTCTGCTTTGACCGGCTGGCTTTGAGAGGAACAGGAAGGAGAAACTGACACGCAATGGCAGGTCCAGAGTGGAGGCTGGGCTTTCTCTGTGAGGAAAGACAAAAATAACATGTTAAGATAGAAATAATTTAAAATGCAAGCTATTCATTTGTGTGCATTCGTAACTGTTCATTTGATGAAATGAGGTCAGTTTGTCCTCCAGTAGTCTAAGCCTATAGCAGCATAACTAAAGGATAGGTCAGGAAACCTAGCCAACCCTAACTATAGGATTTATCAAAAAGGAAAGACTTAAAACTGGACCATGTGTCAGCCTCGCGGACAGAAACTGGAAGTTGATTCCACAAGAGAGGAGCCTGAGAACTGAAAGATCTTCCTCTTATTTCGCTCTTGGTAACTCTAGGAACCACAAGTAAGCCTGCAGTCTGAGAGCCAAGTGCTCTGTTAGGAATAACAATAAGATGGAGCTAGGTTGTTGATGGCTTTTTTAGGTTAGCAGAATATTTTTAAAATCTGTCCATTGGTTCATAAGACATTTGGCCAATGTTGACAGAAACATACACACAGACAAACATCCCTTTTTGTCCCCCGTCGCAGAGCAATGTTTTTAAAATTAGAAATGTCCTCTGTCCCTCCGTGCACGTTGTGAGTGCGCCACTCGTGTTGCCACGTCCATCCAAGATGGCTGCCGCCAGATTTATGTAAACTGGGAGCTGGATAAGCGATGGACCATCTTAGGTGCAATCTCCCCTCCTGAGCAGCTCGTTGGTGACAAAAGAAAAGCGCGATTCCCTTTTAAGAGGAAGAAACCTCCTCTGATCAGCCATGTAAAGAACACACACACACTAAGGAGTGGTTCGAGAATAATTCAGTCGTTTTTATTTGATTGTTTCTGTTTATTTTTTTTAGATTGAGCTTTAGGTCAGAGTAAGGTTTACAGTGAGTGGTTTTGGTGCACGATGCTCGAGTCGTTAAGGCCCAGTAGCTCATACCCAGCTAGCATTTCTGCAGCCACTGACCTGCACATTTCTCACAGCAGCGCCCCCCACCACCACCACCACCCCCTTCCCTCACCACGCCTGTGTGTTCTGGCAGGCCAGTATGTGCTGACCTACTTTTTACTGTTGTCATTTCACGTACACATACTTTCACACAAGTACATTTTGTTTTCTTGAGTTTGTCACATACCTTGCTGTTTCTCGTCGGTTTAGATTCAGGCTTTCTAAAGGTGCATTGAGACGATCTCTTCAAAGTGAGAACACTTATCGAGTCCTGAAGAGCCACTGACCGTTCCCTCAACCGAACAGAAACTCGTTTTGACTTCGTTGAGTTATTCTGTAAGTTTTAACACGCGATTCAGAACACCTGGTGAATCGTAAGCGCGACAAGAAGTTTCAACGCTTCGCTTTTATGAAGCAGCTAAACGGGTTTGAAGACTTTAAATGACTGTTTACTTAAAGAAGTTGGTTAAAAAATGTTGAAGACCCAGCTTTCCTTGAAGAAATGCATATTACCCGCTTCGTTTCATTCCTGAGATCATCTCGTCTTTAGAAGTGGAGTTGTAGCCGTTTTAGTCGAAACTAATGGACATCTGCGTGATGCATGTGTTGAGAATGACTCTCAGCTACTACCATGCCAAATTTTACTTCATTGTCAAAGAATGGACCAAGTCGTTTCCATTTTTGTGTTTGATGAGGTCATTTAGTTGTGGTGGCCATCTTGAATTGGATTGATTGCAAACGATATTCAGCTGTAGATTCTCTGTTTAGTTTTTGAATGTTTCGTTAAAATCCATCCTGTGGTTCATGAGATATTTTGCTAACACAAACAGACATAGAAACATCATTGTCCACCTTTGCCTTCTTGTGGCAGGAAGATGATGATAAATCTAATGAGGACAACTAATAAAATAGATTTGTTTAACAACAGAAAAACTACAAGTGCTGTAATCACAAAAGACTTAACAGATTAAATTAAACGATAATATTGGAAATCACACATTTTAACGTATTAACATGACTACAGCCATTTCCATTCTCTTTGCAAAATCCACCACCATCTGTGCTTCCTGGTTTCCTTCCTTGACACCAAACCTACCCATCGCTTCCTCATCCCCTCCGTTTCCTTCACCGACATGTCGATTCAGGTCCGCTCTCTCCTCCCTGGGAATACTCTTTTATCACTTCATCCAAATATTTCCTAAATTTATCTTTCTGCTCTGTCACATCCAACCTGTGGAGCATAACCACAGATAACGATTAGCATCAAACTTTCTACTTCTACCTTCAGGCACATCACCGTATCTGACACTCTTTTCACCTCTACTACATTCTTTGCCAACTCCTCCTTCAGGACCACCCCTACTCCATTTCTCTTTCTATCCTCACCATGGTGAAACAGTTTGAACCCTGCTCCATTGCTGCGAGCCTTGCTGTCCTTCCACTTAATCTCTTGGACATGTAAAACATCTACCTTCCTTCTCAGCATCATGTCAGCCAGCTCTTTACCTTTGCCTGTCATTGTCCCCACTTTTAGAGTTACAACCCTCAGTCCTACATTCTTGACTCTTCTCCCTTTGTCTCCTGACACGTTTCCCTCCTTGTGGTCTTCGACTAACAGTAGCACAATTTCTGCCGACAGTCAACGGCACCGGTGGCGGTTGTTGGTAACCCGGGCCTCGACCGATCCGATATGGTTTCACTTTGATGAGCTCTCATTGTAGTTTTGGCAAAAGTGTTTTACCTGGGCTTGGGACTGGCACGAGTTACACTGGCTTGTGCTCATAGTGGTTGTTTTTTTTTTAATTGTTTTGTATTTTAAATCGTATGCAAAATAATGAATTTAAACATATAATTTAGATTTTGACATATCTGCTTCAAAAATCCCTTAAAAGTGAAGAATGATCCTTCATCTGATGGATGACTCAACCCATCGAGTCAGCTCTGTTTAATATCCAGCTTCTTTTCTCCAACATGTTTCCTCCCAGCTGTCCTCCCTGTCTCCCTCGTCACATTCACATTTTTCCCGTTTTCCTCCCTCTCTGTTCCCGTCATTCTCCACCAACGGTTTAAAAGCTATAATTATGAGTAATTTGTATTTTGCCAGCAGGGACGGGTGATGTTGTGAGTCCTGCCTTATTACAACTTTTTTTATGTAAGCAGAAACATCCCATTCAGGCGTCAGAATTATTTTAATATGGAACGTTGTCCTTTTTTTACTTATAAAAATGATTTGTTCACTTTTAAGTTTTACTGATTTCACTCAGTGTTATTAATATTTGTGCTCTGTCTTTATGATTGCCATTGCCAGATGTAGCAGTGTTATTTACTCTGTAATGAAATGCAACAACGTAAATCATTGGATAATTGGAAAATCAAATTCAGTTCATTTCTATAGCGCTAAGTCGCAGCAGAAGTTATCTCAGGGCACTGAACAGAAACATTCATATATATAACAATAATTTAACATTATTTATTTGAGGTAGGGTAGCCAGCAGATTGTGTTGTCTTCATTTTGTCGCAGTCTCCCATCCCAAATATTTTTTTTTATTTTAGAAATTTATTAACTTAATTAAAAACAAAATAACTATACAACAGAAAATATATATACAATCAAAAAATAAAATGAAAGACAGCAGAAGAATAAATCTTATATCTGCCCCTTTTTTCCCAGAATATATTCAAACAAAAGTAATTTACAAAAATAAATAAATAAATAAATCAACAATGACAACGTTGATGGTAGCCATCTTGATTTGGATTGACTGCAAACACTATTCAGTTGTATTATTTTAAACAATATATTAAACATATTGGAAAATAATAATAAATGAAATGACAATATATAAATAATACATTTAAATTATAGATGTAATAATCAAATTATATTCATTGTGTTTTGTTATGTATGTGAAAGCTCCTGAAAGTGGTCCATAGTTTCTCTTTAACGAGTTAGACAGAATGTAATTTTGAATAAAAGACAACTTTGAAAGACATTTTACAATGTCTTCTTTTCCTATTCCATGTATAATTTGAATTATAATGATTTGTAAAGGGTCTTTAAAGATCTTAAATTTAACTTACAGAAACCTGCAGATGTTGATGTTGTTTACAAGTTCAGGCTGAAGCAGCTGTAATCACCTCCCCTTACATCAGAAGATCACTGTAAAATGCTGACGTGAAAAGTAGCGGTCCAGATGTACTCCTAATCTTGATTTGCGTCTTTTCCCCAGTCTGGAGAAGCGGAGACGGGAGCTGGAGTGCCGTTACATCGAGGAGCTGGCTGAGCTGCTGTCGTCCAACATGGGCAACATTGCCAGCCTCAGCGTGAAGCCCGACAAGTGCCACATCCTCAAGAGCACCGTGGACCAAATCCAGCAGATCAAACGGCGTGAGCAGGGTGAGGAAAGGCGCACCCGAAACGTTTAAATGACGTGCGCTGATGTAGATTGGTATGAGATGCGTTTCGCAGCACGTTTGTAGTGATTTGTTTCCTCCCGACAGAAAAAGCAGCTCTCCTTTCTCCAGATGACGATGTGCAGAAGAGCGACATCTCTTCTAGTAGTCAGGGGCTGGTGGAGAAAGAGGCGCTGGGGCCCATGCTGCTAGAGGTGAAGCACGACACAAAACCACCACAACCATCTTAATATTCCCAGAGTCTAACCTCCTCCTCGTCTCCTGCTCACTCAGGCCCTAGATGGGTTCTTCTTTGTGGTCAACCGTGAGGGCCGCATCGTTTTTGTCTCCGAGAACGTTATGGGTTATCTCGGATACACCCAGGAAGAGCTGATGACCTCAAGTGTCTACAGCATCCTCCATGTGGGAGACCACAATGAATTTGTTCGCAATCTGCTGCCGAAAAGCCTCGGTGAGTGAGCGTTTGGAGGTCCGACGCTTTATATTCAAGCTTCGAGATGCCTGTAGCGGTTATGTTTAAAAGATATTTGGTAATTATCGTTCAAGAATCTGGAAATGTCAGTTTCCATGGTAATGAAAAACATTTTGGCAGCTCGTTTTGTGTCTTGGATACAGATAATTTTATTCCGTAAAAGAAAAGCAAGTGGATTTCAGGACCTTTGGGGGCAGGGAGGAGGATGAGTTGTGCAGGTTTTAAATGAAGTGAGGTTTCCTGCTCAACTCAAAGCTGCACAATCAGTTTGGGGAGGAAAGTGTGCAGAGGCAGCACATGCGTGGGTGAATGTGATGAGAAACAATGGCTTTATTCAGTGCCATGAAGTTATTTGACTTTAGAGTTAACTTTTATTAAAGTACAGCCTTGAGAAGAGATTATATTGAATTGTAGGAGGTCTGAGGACAGAAGATAGCGCAGCAGAGAGCAAGGTCACGGTTGTATTTAAAAAATAATCATTTTTTTTACACGTTTTAATTCTGCCACAGCTGTTGGAGGGCCACCCCTTATTTTAGAAAATGTACACACAACTAAACTGTTTTTTGATATGCAGAAAAATGTCATCAGAAGAAATTCTGCATATCTAAAAAACAAACACCAACAACAAAAAAAGAAACGCGTAAATCTGGTCATGATAAAACCCTCAACCTAGGTTAAGAGTTGGAAAATAATACAAACATTAACATTTGAAATGAACAAGGCTGTAGTAACACAAAAACTCCCTCGTGTTTTATGTTAAAACTATGAATCAGCTTGTTTAGTTTTTTCCAAATGTTTTTTAATTAGTGTTAAGATTCTTTAATTCTCACTGTTATTTGAAAATCAGAGAGAGATTAGTGTGTTTGAAAAGAAAAGTGGATGGATGGATGATAATGGATGTATGGATGGATGGATATAATGGATGGATGGATGGATGGATGGATGGAT
>NC_056509.1:44887377-44913809 GCF_014905685.2 Nematolebias whitei
GATGGATGGATGGATGGATGGATGGATGGATGGATGGATAGATGGATAGATAGATATTTAAATAAATGTATGGATGGATGGACGGATGGATGGATCAACAGATGGACAAATGGATTGTTGGATGGATGGACAGATGGGCAAAGAGATGGATGGACAAATGGATTGTTGGATGGATATTTGAATAAATGTATGGATGGATGGCTATTTGGATGGGTGGGTGGGTGGGTGGATGGATGGCTCAATGGATGGACAAATGGATGGATGGATGGCTATTTGGATGGGTGGGTGGGTGGATGGATGGATGGACAGATGGGCAAATGGATGGCTCAATGGATGGACAAATGGATGGCTATTTGAATGGGTGGGTGGGTGGATGGATGGATGGACAGATGGGCAAAGGGATGGATGGACAGATGGACAAATGGATGGACAAATGGATGGATGGATGGCTGTTTGGGTGGGTGGGTGGATGGATGGACGGATGGACAAATGCATGAATGGATAAATGGACAAATTGATGGTTGGACAAATGGATGGATGGATGGATGGACAAATTAATGGTTGGATGGGTGAATATTTAGATGGATGCATGGATGGATGGCTGGGTGGGTGGGTGGATGAATGGATGGACAAATGGTTCGACGGATGGACAAATGCATGAATGGATAAATGGACAAATTGATGGTTGGACAAATGGATGGATGGACAAATTAATGGTTGGATGGGTGAATATTTGGATGGCTGCATGGATGGATGTATGATGGATGAGCAAACTGACAAAATAATATACTTAGCTAATGTTTCTTATTAGTGTTTGTGTATGTGGCAAAAAAAAAAAAAGTTCATAAAACTTTTTTAATTAAAGAAAACCATTTTTAAAACTAGTTCACAAAAGATGAATCAGTTTTTAAATATTTATATTAAAGTTAATTAACTGATCCACACAATCATTGTCTTTCTTTTGTAACTTGTATGTCTTTTTATTTTAAATTAATTAGCTTCATATTAAATCAACCAACTGTGGCTGAAGTGTTTAACTTTTAATATAAATCTGCGAAACCTTTCAAAGTCATTTCAACCATTTTAACGGTGAACCAGCAGGAGGACACAGGTTGTCTTTGACGTCCGTCCTCACGTCTCCGTGTCTCTGTTTGTCTAGTAAACGGCGTCCCATGGCCACAGGAGCCTGGTTGCAGGAACAGCCACACCTTTAACTGTCGCATGTTGAAGAGGCCGCCGGACGAGGTGGACTCGGAGAACATGGAGGCCCGGCAGCAGTATGAGATCATGCAGTGTTTCACCGTGTCCCAGCCGCGGGCCCTGCAGGAGGAGGGGGACGGTACGTGTAGTCGGAACACAACCTGCAGGCCATTCCTTCAACCAGTTCTAGAATACTTTTATCTACATATGTATGTGCTGCCAAAGTATCGATTTTAATCAGAACGTTAATGTTTTGGAGGGAATTTTCCACTAGAATGAACTTTTCAAACAACCGTAGCTGATGGTAAATGTGAAGAGATTGTTTCACCACTTACCTTTGTAAATTATTTAAAATAACATCTAGATATAAAATATGCGCACGGCTCTCGTTCAGAACATTTTGAACCCCTGATTCGGACATTCATGGCACTTTTTTATTAATAATCAAAGTTTTTTTTTTTTGTCCAAATTATCTTATTACGTTTTGCTAAACTTAACAAGAACCTGGAGCTAAAACCTCCACATTTATTTCTTATTTTCTCCTAAAAACGAAGCTCGTCTAGATGTTTTTAATAGTTTTTGAGAGCATTCCTTTGTTTTAGTTGTTCTCATTTCCGTGTCACTCTCTGAATATGTTTTTGTGCTGAGTAAATATAATATTTTTAAATATTTTTCAGTGTTAAAATAACAAAGTCCACCTTGGGCCTCTCTCTAAAACTTAAATAAATAAATGTTTTCAGATCCTGCCATAACTCTTTTGTTTTTTCCCAGTTTCTTGTCTGTTTCTCAGGAATTAATCCAATTTAGAAAAATATTTGTTTCAGTGCACAAAAAAATAAAACATTTATGATTTTTTTCCCGTTACGTTATTTATTTTTTCGCTCAAATTCCTTTGCGTTTCCGTGATTGAAAATTTTTAAACTAGTATTAACGTTTAGATATTACCCTTTCACAGCTTTTCATTCTCTCTTGCCTCATCAGCAGATTTTTGGAGGACATATCAAATATTTTGAACTCCTTTGGTGCAGCGGCCTTGATAAATAGTGTTTTGTAGTTTCTGCATTGCAGATTTTTGTCTCTTTAACTCAGTGGGCTTTAAGTCATTTTGATAAGAGCTGGCCTTGTGGGTTGTTGCTCTTCCTTCCTGTCCGTGAATTCAGTTTGCTTTTTCTTTACTTGGTTAATATGGCGACCCCTGAAGAGGGAACAGCTAAAGAAACCGTCTTAAAACATACATTTTGAATTTAGGATTAAAACCTCAGCTTCTATTATTTTTACGGTGGGTGAAGTAAAGGATGGATTTGAGATTCTCGAGTTCTCGTCCACTCCCAGAGTTCATAGAATTTAATTTTTTTTCCCCACTGAATCTGTATGCGTTTGTTAAAGGACTTTTCAAACAAAGAGGACTATAACTGATTAAATCTGACAGATACTGAGATCATTTTTGGTGTTGGTGGCTAAGAATCATTAACAACACGCTGACGAGTCCGTTTTTAAGACTTGGCCATTACCTACTGACGTCAACAGCAGTGGTGGACGGTAACAAAGTACATTTGCTTGAGTACTGTACTTAAATACATTTTCTGAATATCTTTACTGGAGTGTTTGTGTTTTTGGGAACTTGTGACTTTCTCTCCACTGCGTTTCTATAGAAGCTTCTTGTTCCTTTTGGCTCAGCTTTGTAATCCACTGTTGCTGTTTTCCTTTCCTTAAATGCAGCTGGCCACTTGTTGATTCAGGTTTTATGCCAGAGTCATCTGTGCAGAACGTTCATTGTTTTGTAAGCTTCTTTAAGTATTGCAGTACTTTCAGTTATCAGCGTTGCCGTTAATACATGCACTTTTACAGACAGACAGTGCGGTGTATGAATACTGAAGCTGAGGAAAAGACTAAATGTGCGTCATCTGTTGGGATTTCCATGATTTTCCACAAACATGTAAAATGCAGAGAATATATTATTTTGTAGTTTACAGGTTTTATTGAGGCATGTGGTGTTGGAGTGGTTCTACATGTCAATACATCATCAGGTGGTTTCATAGAGTTAAGATTCTGTAAAATCACTCAAAACAATACAGCAATGTACTCATGTTTGGAAAATATAATTAGTACTTTTAAATACTTGAGTGTTTTTTAAATGCATGCACTTTTGAATACTTAAGTATTTTCAAAAGTAAATACTTCAGTACTTTAAATTGCGTAAACTTTTCACTGAGCAACGTGTAGTTGAGTAAGATTTGACCGTGAGTACTTTTACTTAAATACTAGAATTGAGTACTTTGTCCACCACTGGTCAACAATGTGTCTGTTAGCAAAATATCTCATGAACCCTTGGACATATTTTAATGAAACTCGGCAGTAATCATTGAATGTTCATCTAAAACTCATTAACATTTGTTCTAGGAGGAGCACTTCCAACATACCGTAATTTCTAGACTATTGAGCGCACCTGAATATAAGCCACGCCCACTAAATTAAAAATAAATAAATATATAGGCCACACTTGTTTATAAGCCGCAGGTGTCCACGTTGTAACATGAGATATTTACACAGACATAGTTTGAAACTTTTAAATAAATATGTACCGGTAACGTGCACAAATATGAACAGTAAATGTTTTTTTCTGAACGGTGCCTGTAACACGTTTGGTTAAATAAATGAATAAATACAGTAGCCTACCAGGAAACGTCACTGAACACCATCTTCATCTTCCTCCTGCGCACTAAAACCACTAAAGTCGTCTTCTTCAGTGTCAGGATTGAACAGACTCAGAAAAACTTCATCACACGTCCCCGGCCTCTTTCATTGTCGCTCTTAATGTCACTTTCGTGGCGAGGGAAAATTTACGATTTGCTTTGATTTACAATTCGCACTTATTTCAAGTGGCTACAAATACTTCGCTGTGTACAAGAAGGGGGGGATGCTCCTGCAGGGAGGGGAGGAGGGTTCTGTAATTTTTTTTGGTCAGATTTATTTTTTAACCGTTATTTATACAAGTGTAGTCTCATCGAGTCACGAGGACCAAACCCCCAAAGCGACATGTATTGGGCAGCTCTGTGAGCCCCCAGGTTCGATGAAGCTAAATGTTTTGGTGGCAGGAAGCTCGTTAGCCCGTCAAAAAAAAAAAAAAAATCCATTAATTCGCTGCAGCGTTGTATAAACCACGGCGTGTGAAAAAGTAACGTTTTATAGTCCGGACATTACGGTTCTTTGAGTACGTCTAAATCTTTGTCACTAATTGATGGTGTCTAACCTGTCTGTCTGTTAGCTAAATGTCTCAGGAACCACTGGGCAGATGTGAAGCAAGTAATCTTCTAAAGCTCATTCATATTTGGAGTCAACCTGATTCAAGATGGCCGTCGCAAAAAGTGATAAAACAAAAGTGGAACGTAGAGAAATATGTTGTGGTAGTAGCTGAGAGTCATGAATGTCAGTGTTAATTATGTGCTGAACACGGATTACTCACATCTATTCATCCTTAATGTTAAGTAAACAACTTATATTATATTTAGAACTGTATTTTTGTAGCCCTTCCCCCCCCACAGGTAAAATATTTGTCATGATTTATTTATTTTTTTAAATTTTTATAGACCTGCAGAGCTGCTTGATCTGCATCGCCTGTCGGATGCCTCGCGCTCAGCCTGTCAGCACAGAGTCCTTTATTACGAAGCAGGACCCCACAGGTAAAATAAACACGTTCAGGGTTTTTTCATACAGTCCAGAAATGACTGATATTTTATCTTTGCACGGATGAACTCTGAAATATGGATAGAAAATGTCTAAAATGGCAACAGGTCATGTTGAAAATCCATCATCATGTGTGCGATCATAATCTGACATTTGATGATGCTTTCATGAAATAATAAAAACCAACGGCGCTGTTCAAATCTCGCAAGTTCATCTAATTTTAAAACCATAAATCCGCACATTTTATTGAGAAGACAGTATGGCAGTCCTGAAAAGAACGGCATTTAAACTGTGTTTTGCAGGTCTGGGTATGTATAGAACAAAAAACAATGCGTGGTTAAACATTGATGTTTTACAGATTAAACTACATACTGAACTTTCTAAAAATTAAATATCCAGCATTTGTAAAAAAAAAATTCTTAAACAAGAAAAGTCTTTTTCCTTGACGACTATATAGAAGATGAAACTTGAAGTCTACATTAGCATCATATTCCACTCAGGTTGTCAGTGCCTATAAATTGAAATAATGTCTGCGAATTTAAAAAAAGTAAAACATTTAAGTGTAATATTTCCTAAAAGCTAAATTAAAACAGCAGTATTTAAGTATAAAAATAAATATTTATTGCACTCCGTAGTGTTTCATTCTCACAGAAGGCGTTAGAAATCCAACTAAATTGAAAAAAACAAGAAAAGAAAAACGTTTAAGGAAAAAATAACCAATTTACATTTCACATGCACACTCTATTGTACAAACAATTAATTACAGAGAATTTCCTGACATTTTGACCTCAAAAGTGGTTCAAAAATGGACTTAAAGTCTAATAAACTGACTTAAAAATTTGAACTTTTTTTTTTAATTCAACTCGGAGTTGAATGCAAACCGTTTGGAAAAGTATGATTAAATTGGACGTCTATCCTTGAAGGATGTAATTTTTCATCTACCTGCACACATCTACTAAAGATCTGCTCATATTTGACATGCAAACATTTCCATCCAAGAGGGCAGAAAACCGATTTAACTTTAAAAATTCCATTAAAAAAGGCTAAACTTTGGAGGATTTTTAGAAAGTTTTTCACAGACTTTTTGTAAAGATCTCGGCGTGAATCTGTGCAAGTTACTGCAGTTGTTGTTGAAATCAGTGCAGGCTGATCTTTTGTGTGTCTGTGTGCGGTCCTCTAATCCAGGGAAGATCATCTCCATAGAAACGAGCGCTTTGCGAGCCGGCCCGGCAGGCCGGCCCGGCTGGGAGGACTTGGTCAGGAAGTGCATCTACGCGTTCATTCAGCCGCAGGGCAAAGAGCCCTCCCACGCCAAGAAGCTGCTGCAAGACGGTGAGCGGCCAGAACCGACGGATCCATTCCATCAAGAAGAAAACATTCACTTCATTTTGGTGTATCTGTGCCATTATGACAGCTTTAACTAAATGAACTCTTCCAGCTTCGGCTGTTACGTTTAAAGATGGCCTCTATGACGCTGAGGTTTGTAGAGCAGAAAGATAAAGTGAAGCAGAGAAGCTGAAGACCAAAGAATGAAATCTGAACAAATGTGCTGAAGAAGCTGAAAATTCAATTAAATTCAGTTTATTTATAAAGCGCCAAGTCACAACAGAAGTCATCTCAAGGCACTGAACAGAAAAGAGATGATAAAGCTAAAAGAAGCAGAACACGAGCTGAAACCAGCAAAATACTCGCTACAAGTCAAATTTAATAAAAGGCTCACCAATATTATTTCTAAAAGTAATAAAAAGCAAACTAAAAGCTAAAAACAACAAAAGTCAAGGTAAAAGTGTCAAAGGGCCAGCTAGGTTAAATGTATAAAAACATAGCTAAAGGTACCAAAAGGCTAGCTCGAAACTAAAAGTGTCAAATGGCTAGCTAGAACCTAAAAGTAGCTAAAGATATATTTTTTAAAAATAGCTTCAATGTACTGGTAGCAACCGATAGCTAAAAGCCAAAAGAAGCTAAAAGAATGTGCTAAAACCTAGATTTGGAAAAATGCGAGACAAGATTAGCAAAAGGCTAGCTCGAAGCTAAAGGTATCAAAGGCTAGTTTGATGATAAAAGTAGCAAAAGGCTAGCTAGTAGTTAAAGGTATCAGGCTAGCTTTAAGATAAAAGTAGCAAATGGCTAGCTACAAGCTAATGTTATCAAAATTTTACCTTGAAGCTAAAGGTAGCAAAAGACTAGCTAGAAGCTAACTGTATCAAAAGGTTAGCTAGAACCTAAAAGTGGCAAATGGCTAGCTAGGACTTACAAGTAGCTAAAGATATTTAAAAAAAATAGCTACAATGTACTGGTGGCAACCCGATACCTAAAAGCCAAAAGAAGCTAAAAGAATGTGCTAAAACCTAGATTTGGAAAAAATGCGAGAAAGGGGTAGCAAAAGGCTAGCTCGAAGCTAAAGGTATCAAAGGCTAGCTTGATGATAAAAGTAGCAAAAGACTAGCTAGAAGCTAAAGGTATCAAAGGCTAGCTTGAAGATAAAAGTAGCAAATGGCTAGCTACAAGCTAATGGTATCAAAAATCTATCTTGAAGCTAAAAGTAGCAAATGGCTAGCTAAAAGCTAAAAGTTGCAGAACTATAGCATAAATGGAGAAAGTAGCAGAACACAGAATCACAGCAAGTTTTCTGAAGCAGATTTCAAACGTTTTTAACGCAGTTCAAGAGATCTCTCTATTCATTTTGGTAAAATACTTGTTAAAAAAAAGGGTAAGTATTTTGAAAAATATAAATGTTGCATAAGATATAGCAGCCATTGCTCAATTGAACTTGACGTTTTGATTTATGCGTGGCAGCACACACTTTTTCGAAGAAAATATTCAAAATATGGACTAATGTAAATAAACATGAAAACAATGTTGTGACTCTTGAATTCCCACTTTAATGGAGGACTGATGATGAAAACACAAAACACGAATCAGTTGTGTATTTAATCTTTTTTTGGGTGTTTTCTTGTTCTTTTCCTCAGTGATGACTCATGGCACCGCTGTCAGCCCGCTGTACCATTTCACGCTAAGTGACGGCACGACGCTCAGCGCTCAGACCCGCTGCAAGTTCTGCTGCCCCCCCAACCCTGACGTTCAGCCCTTCATTATGGGCATTCACACTATTGACAGGTGCTGTTTCAGACAAACGTACACAAACAGTGATGCACGTTTTTGTAAATGTAACTCTTAAATGATGATATATTGTAGCTCTTCTGTGTTTCTGTAGTCTGGGTTGCATTTTCAGGTAATGCATTCTTGTCAGAAGGTGTTTGAATTTAAATGCTAAGCTAATTTAGGATAAACGTTTTCCATGGCGTAGCTCGTTTTTATCACCTGTCTGTAGGTTTGTCAGCAATTGAATTAACACTGAGCTGTTCTAAACATAAGATTGCTTGTATATCTGAACAAATTGAAGATATTTCCAGTTGTAAGCTGATGCAATTTTGCAGAATGTGTTTGTAAATACAGTTATTGATTTATTGTCCCGTTGATAAATTATACGCCCGTTGAACACCAGACATAATGGGATCGTTTCTAATTACCTAAACTTTCTTACCCCGCCCATAACTTCTGATCCACTAAAGATAATTTTACAAAACTTTATACATAATGCATCATCACCAGATGGAGCGTCTCATCCTTTTTCATCACCCCAGCTCCAAGCTCAAGGTCACAAATCAAGGTCAAAGTCACATCAAGATCTTTGCTTGCCCCGTCCTTCTGATTCACTCAAGATTATTTAAAGAAATTCGATACACATTTGTTCCACCACTAAACAGTGTATTACGTAGTCTTTTCATCACCCCAACTTAAAGATCAAGGTCACAAGTCAAGGTCAAAGGCTTTTTCTTGTCCGGGCCATTGCTATAGAACTCTGTCAGCGGGCGTATAATGTGCCATATGCAATAATCTTGTATTTCTTTTCTTGTAATTTCCAGTTCTTAGAAAGAAAATCAAATGTATTAAATCTAATTGGCCTCCTGAATTTATAGTAAAAATTTAGTTGTTGCTAGAAACAATATCTAAATAAGGTGGATTAAAAAAAACAACTCTTGTTCATCCTCCTTGGGATTTATTTATGAACAAAAGTTCTACCCTTTTATGGGGGAAAAAGAAGAGCTGAACTCGTCTCAAACGCTTCAGTCTGGCTGTGCACGTTCCATGCTGTGCTGCTTCCTCAAGTTAAAGGGTTTTACTGTTCTTGTCTCTCCCAGGGAACACAACACTGCTAGCTCTCAGGAAAACACTAACCCCAGCCTTCCACCGACCCCCAACAGTATTGCTCAGACTCCCTCCCGATCCCCTTCGCTCCCTCCAGGCAGCAACTCGAATCAAGGCGCCGTACCGCTCGCAACCTCAAGCCTTCATACCAACAACAGCAACGCCCCCTCCCTCGGACACAGTCCAGCCACACCCACAGGCTACCTGACCACCTGTCGGACAAACGGTTCCCCCCAGGTGAACAGTCTCTCTCCTCTCAGCAGTCCACACACAGCCACCTCTACCTCTTTTATGTCACCCAGGATGCCACGGACTAGTCCTGGGTTAGGGGGGAGCCCTCGGGTGCCGGGGAACCCCTTCTCTCCCTCTACGCCGGGTCTCCAATCCCCAGTGGGGACTTTGAGTAGTGGGGGATGCCTCACTAGGCGCCACTCCGGTGGTGATAGTTATACTGGTGCAAATGGTGGATCATCAGGGTCTTTCCATGGACTTCAGAGACAAGCCAGTGCACCCACCGGCTCCTCAACCCGGCCACCATCAACAAAACCCTCAGAGGCAGAAGATGGGGGGGAGGACTCTGCTAAATTCCCCCTTCCTTCTGCCTCACATCTGGGTAACACCAGACATAACCAGCTCCTGGACAGCAGTGGGACAGGAGTTGAATCACTCAACAGCATCCACTGCACCTCATCACCTCATCCTCTGAACCCCTCCCCTGTTCCTCAGTGCCCCGCCTCTCACAGCAGCCTGACGGAACGACACAAGATCCTGCACAAGCTGCTGTTGGACAGCAGTCCAAACGACGCCTCCACCGCCGCTGAGGAAGGATTAAACAAAAACGACGTTGAGATCAAGAAGGAGCCGCCTGCCAGTCCGGCTCTGAGCACAGCGCCTCACAAGCCCGGCTCCAGAGAACCGCAGGACCACCAGCTGCTCCGGTTTCTTCTAGACACGGACGAAAAGGTGGCTGCTGCTGTTAAAGCATTAAAATGTACTTTAGGACAGCGTCTTTAAATAAAGTTTGTTTTTAAAGGATTTGGGGGATCTTCCGCCTCCATCGGCTCTGAGCCTTCAGACGGTTCGAGTGAAGGTGGAGAAGAGAACCAGTGGCGATGGACTGGCCTGTTCCGGTTCAACCGTTGCAGCTGGAGGAGCGGGCAAACCAGCAGGCGTCTCCTGCAGCCCGGCTTGCATCAGCCCCAAATCGAGTCCCGATCAACACATCGGAGAGAACCGCCGAGACAGCAGAGACTCCACGGTACAGTCGCAGCAGACAGACATTTTTCTAAATCTTATGTGTTTGTCACTAGGCCTGTCACGATAAACAATAAATCAATTAATCGCATGATAAATGAAAATTATCGACCTCATTTTAATTTATCGGCTTTATCATTTCTTCGTGTCTCTCTCTTTCTACTGAAGACACCGGATGACAAAAGGCTCAACTCCGGTGTTCTCCACTGACCCCTCCCTTTCTCTTTTCTCTTTAAAATCTGTTTTAACGATCCAAAATCACGTTTTGGGATCGTTAAAAGCAGCTAAGCTACGAGCTAAGCTAACAGGCCGACCTCAGGAAAAAACCTCCGTCTTGTTGAAGCTCAAAAATTCACGGTTGAAACCCGTGCCTTCGTGTAAAAAGTTGTTTTTCTCTGCAAAAAGAAGCTGAGAACTTGTTTACTGATTTTTTTAATTAAAAGCTTTGTGTGAAAAATGCTATGCTAAAGAGCTCAAACCACACCGGGGGTCCACCATTTTGAGAACCAAAGAGAGACAACCCATGTCACGTCAAGAGACCGCCCTCCTATTTTTCTTAAAGATACGCTGCTCGCTCCCTAATTATTCGCTAATTATTAATTATTATCAAATTTCAAACAATATTATCGTTTATCGCAATAATTTCTGAGACAATTAATCGCCCAGCTAATTTTTTTTATCGTGACAGGCCTAGTTGTTGCACCTTAATTTTTCTTTAGCTGCATCATTTCTTTGCCCATCTCCACTCACATTGTCCCAGCCTCACCCTGCTTTTGGCTAAACTGAAACCTGGTAGTGTGCATCCTTACCAGGCACACTTTAACCAAACACATAAACATCAACTGGATCAAACTGAGCTGATCTCTGTTTTAACTGGGTCCAGTTAGTCACTACGGTCTGAAGATAAATATGACTTATTCCTCTGTGCAGTGAGAGAAAGAAAACTTTACACATAGATGGGAATGTTTTTGTGTTCAGCTGTGATGCAGCATTGAGTGACCAGACAGCAGCTGTAAACAAAGTTAAACGTTTATTTTCTTGGACTTTGGGTCCACTGTAGGTTTAGTTACCGACTCGAGCCTTTAAACTCATTGGCTTTTGATCTTTTCTCTCCCCTTCTCTCGTTTGCTGCTCCCCTTTCTCTCTCTTTACCACATTCTTTAAGTGTTCACATGTTTTTACAGTATTGCACCACTCTCTCCTTCCTGCCCTTAGATATCAGTTGGACCTGTTGATAAGGACCCTCTCAACCAGCTTCTGCCGGGCCTCAGAGGGTCGCTCGGGGCCAGTCAGGGCAGCAAGGATTCAGTAAACCCCGGAGGAGGACTTCAGTCTCCAACCTCCCAGCCTCCAGCTCAGCTCCAGTCCCCCGTGTCTCAGCTGCAGTCCCCACTGTCCCAGCCTCAGTCTGTTCCCCAACTCCAGTCCCCGTCGCCTCAGTTCCACCCCACCTCCCCCCTCAAACTACAGTCACCGAATCACCTCCAGCCAGGCGAGGCCTGCACTCCTTGCAGTGTAAATGTGAAGAGGGAGCCTCCTGGGACCCCTAACAGAGGTACTTTGTCATCTCATCAACAAGGGGATTTAGTATTTCTCGTAAAACACACAAAACCATTTGCTCAGGGGGTGTAACGCTGCTGGTGGGCTTTTGAGCTGCCGTGTTGTCTTTTGCAAAGACAAAACACACGTTCATGCCAAACAGTTCAGCAGGTGTGAGGCTAAAATGATGATAAACCAAAACTAAAAGACCTGCAGACTGAAGTGTTCTGTGCTCATCTACAGTGCATGTTAGCATCCTGCTGTCGCCTGGTGGCAGTCTGATGGTTACGTTGATGGTGATGATGGTACCATTTTGTTTTGTTGTGAGGAAAGAAATAAGACTCACAATGGAACACAATTTGCTTTGAGTTAAGATAAGTTAAGTGTTAAGATATTGAAATGTTCCCTGTACATTTTGCACACACTCTTTGCATTGTAAGCTTTTGAAAAATAATACAATTTGTTGTCAGCTCCTCTCTGTTCACAAATCAGCATTCAAACAATACATATTGTCATTTTTGAAGGCTTTGCTGTTTTAAGTTTTTTAGGACTGCGCATGCATCCATGTCCAATAATTACAAGTGCTGGTCATAAAATTAGAACATCATGAAAAAGTTGATTTATTTCAGTAATTCCATTCAAAAAGGGAAACTTGTATATTATATTCATTCATCACACACAGACTGATATATTTCAAATGTTTATTTCTTTTAATGTTAATGATTATATAACCCCAAATTCAATATCTCAGAAAATTGGAATATTTTGAAAATATTCAATATTGAAGACACCTGGTTCCACACTCTAATCAGCTAATTAACTCAAAACACCTGCAAAGGCCTTTAAATGGTCTCAGTCTAGGTCTGTAGGCTGCACAACCATGGGGAAGACTGCTGACTTGACAGTTGTCCAAAAGATGACCATTGACACCTTGCACAAGGAGGGCAAGACACAAAAGGTCATTGCTAAAGAGGCTGGCTGTTCACAGAGCTCTGTGTCCAAGCACGTTAATAGAGAGGCGAAGGAAAGGAAACAATGTGGTAGAAAAGTGTACAAGCAATAGGGATAACTGCACCCTGGAGAGGATGGTGAAACAAAACCCATTCCAAAATATGGGGGAGATTCACAAAGAGTGGACTGCAGCTGGAGTCAGTGCTTCAAGAACCATCATGCTCAGACGTATGCAAGACATGGATTTCAGCTGTCACATTCCTTGTGTCGAGCCACTCTTGAAAAAGAGACGGCATCAGAAGTGTCTCGCCTGGGACTGCTGCTGAGTGGTCCAAAGTTATGTTCTCTGATGAAAGTAAATTTTGCGTTTCCTTTGGAAATCAAGGTCCCAGAGTCTGGAGGAACTGTGGCTGACCAACTTTATGGAGATTCAGATTTCATTTTCCAACAGGACTTGGCACCTGCACACAGTGTCAAAGCTACCAGTACCTGGTTTAAGGATCATGTTCTTAATCCACCAGCAAACTCGCCTGACCTTAACCCTATGGAAAATCTATGGAGTATTGTGAAGAGGAAGATGTGACACACCAGACCCAACAATTCAGAAGAGCTGAAGGCCACGATCAGAGCAACCTGGGCTCTCAGAACACCTGAGCAGTTCCACAGACTGATTGACTCCATGCCACGATGCATTGCTGCAGTAATCCAGGCAAAAGGAGCAACAACTGAGTATTGATGCTGAACATGCTCATACTTTTCATGTTCATACTTTTCAGTTAGTCAGCATTTTTAAAAATCATTTTTTTAAATTGGTATTGAGTAATATTCTAATTTTCTGAGATACTGAATTTGGGGTTTTCATTAGTTGTCAGTTATAATCATCAACATTAACCTCCTAGGACCTGGCATCCACATATGCAAGAGTCCAGGTCTTAGGAGGTTAAAAAAATAAACATTTGACATACAGTATATCAGTCTGTGTGTAATGAATGAATATAATATACAAGTTTCACTTTTTGAATGGAATTACTGAAATAAATCAACTTTTTCATGATATTCTAATTTTATGACCAGTACTTGTAAACGCCAAAGGTTAACAGCTCTTCCTTCATTAAAGACGACTTGCATAGCGTCATCTTTAAATCTTGTGATTTAAAGATGACGCTATGCAAGTCGTTTTTTTGGTACCGATCACATGATCAAGTTATGGGAGCTCCAGTAAGAGGAGAGAATGTCTCTTCACTTTGTTCTCCTTCAAATAGCAGACTTTAATTAACTTCCATCCATATTGATGAAGGATTTTCTATATAACACT
Organism: Nematolebias whitei; assembly: GCF_014905685.2. NCBI lineage: Eukaryota > Metazoa > Chordata > Actinopteri > Cyprinodontiformes > Rivulidae > Nematolebias > Nematolebias whitei. The sequence continues at coordinate 44,901,530 of NC_056509.1, forward strand.
TGAATGTTGACTGTCACTGCTTGATTGACATGCCATACTTTATTTACATTCAAAAGCTTTGCAGTAATGCTTTACTCTTTTTTTTTTTATATTATTATTTTTAAGCTTCTTTTTTTTTTGCAAACATGAGTTTCATCCATTCACTACTTGTAAAAATGGAGGGGTCCTAAAGAGTCCTAAAGGAGGAGGGAACATTGCGGAGACGGTGTCAGCTACTTTGTTAGAAACTTTATATATATAAATATATATATATATATATATATTTAAACCTCAGTTTTAAAAAAAGTGCTAAATAGTCATACTTTGTTGTATCTACATTTAAAATAATGCGATTTTGTTTAAAGTACCACCAAACAAAAACAATTAGGTGTTTTCTTTCTTATTTGAAAACATAATTTATTCAAAAATACATTTTTTTTCTGTGTTTAATGTAGTTTTTGTTGTTGCTGTTGTGCTTCACCTCTTCGTTGCAGGGCTGGGTGAAAACGGCCCGCCCTCCGGCTGCAGCCTTCAGACGCAGTCATCGTTCGAGTTCTGCAATCCTGCCACTCCAAGCCAACCGCAGGGCCAGGGAGACTCTTTCCAGACCTCCAAAGACAGCAGCCCTTTTCCTGAGGCTGAAGTTACCAACCTTTTTGGTTCAAGCACTGGTAACAGATTAGGACATTTATTTCAGAGCTTATTATAAACAAATTAAATAAACAGAGTTGTATGATTTAAACATCAACAGATGGCACTGATTATTCTAAAGTAGTACATTTTCTGTTTGACCACAGGCGGGTGAAAGCTTGAACCCTTACATAGCTGGTATTTTATTGTCTGTGTTATATTCAAGCAGATATTAGGATTGTTGTGTAATAATCTCTCATCGAGCTCTTCCAGTTAGATGAAACGTATGAAACTGTTTTTCAGGGCTAACCAAGATGGATGTGGGAGACTCCCAGTTCGAGCCTTTGACTCTGTCGGACACCTTGTCCTTCGATGGACTTGGACCTCCTTTACAGACCTCCTTAGCATCACCACAAGAGTGAGCATGACCGATCAGTTAACTGTTAGCACTCTGGTGTTTCTGGTCTAAAATATTTGGAGAGTTTTGTTTTTCTTTCTTTCTCTGAGCAGGCAGTGTGTGCCCTGTACACTGGATGAAGAGCTCGTCCCCCCGACCACACCTGAAGGCCGAAACGATGAGAAGGCTCTGATAGAGCAGCTCGTCTCCTTCCTCAGCGGGACCGACGAGAGCGAACTGATCAAACTGGACAAGGCCCTGGGCATCGACAAACTGGTACAGGTGAGTGGTTGAAAACCTGAGCGTGGGAGTTTTGGTCTCATAAAGAGCAAGACTTGAGTCAAGAAAGGATGAAGCTTTTGTTAGATTTGATTAGACTAAACCCATGGAAAGATTTGTTCAGGGAAATTAGAATTCCAACTGCATCGTACAGGTGGTGATAAAGAAGAACAGTTGGCAAATATAAATAATACACAGTAAAATAAATAATAAAATAATATACACACATATTTACATATTTAGCAGTAAATAATACTATTTAACCAGTAACTGGCTATTTTAAGGTGGTCGTGGCTGCTGCTCCTTCCCATCCTCCCATCTGTCCTGTTTCCCCCCCAGTGGGGAGTTGTACAGTCTGATGGCATGTGGAACACGGGAGTTTTTCAGTCCTGCATTTGGAAATAAGTTTTTTTTTTTTACTGAACAGGCTCCTCTAGTTGCTGATGACGGTGTGCAGAGAGGGTGACTGGCATCGTCCATAATGTCCAGCAGTTTGTCCATAGTCACCAGAGTCCATCCTCATGCTGACCACAGAGCCTGATGCTGCCCCCCAGCATACCACAGTGTAGAAAAGAACACTGGCAACCACAGACTGGTAGAGCATCCACAGGAGTATCCTGCAGATGTTAAAGTAGCCTCCTCGGGCAGTACAGCCTGTCCTGACCCTTCCTGTACTGATGGTCGCTGTGTGTCGTTCAGTCCAGTTTGCTGTCAAGCCACAGTCCAAGTTACTTGTAGGAGTCTAAAGCCTCCATCTCGGCTCCACTGATCAAAACTGGTCTTGTCCTTGGTCTGGACTTCCCAAAGTCAATAACCAGCTCTTTTTGTTTTTGAGGTGTTGAGTTGTAGATGGTTAGTGTGGCATTAGACAGCAAAGTCAGGCCCCTATACTCCCCTCTCCATCGTCCCTGATGGTCCCCAACGATGGTTGTGTCATCTATGGATGTCTGAACGTGACACAGCTCAGAGTTGTAGCAGAAGTCTGACATGCCCAGGGGGAAGAGAAGAGGGACCAGCATCGTGCCCTGAGGTGCTCCGGTGCACCTTTTGTTTCCTAAGGCACTTTATGGATTGTTGCAGAAGAAAGTTTAGCTCGATTCAACCCAGTTTAACCAAATAGTGAAAACTGAACAAAACATTTAAACATTTTAATTCAAACTGCTGAAATCTATATTTTTCTGCTTTAGTCTGTCCTGGATCACGTCTGTCTGCTGGGTAAAACGTTCCTGAGCCATCTGTCAGGCTGATCACAAGACTGAAGTCAATTTGGCTCATAAAGCTTAAAAATGAGCTTTATTTTAAAAAGTGACTCTAAAAACCATCAGCCTGAGGAGCTGAAATAATTTTGTTGTAAATTAAATGTTGCTTACATGATATTATGAGCCGTTTTCAACCCGTTCAGTTTTTATTTTAATAGTTAATAAATGCTGAGAATGAGGTGTGTTATCAAAGTGCTGTCATAATAAATGTTGTTTTGCTGCACGTTTAAGATTTTTAGTTTCCCTTTCAGTGCAGTTTGGACAAGTTCCACATACTTGGAGTCATAAGTTGGTGTTGGGCTACAAGAATAAATCAAAACAAAGAAAGATGTTTTGCATTAATAATTATTAATTGCATTAATTAATGTTTTGCAACATCCCGTTTTAGGTTGAATTGTTTTCTCTTTGCAGTATTCAGGACAAGGCTGAACAAAAGCTGCCATGTGTACTTTTAGATACAGTTTAAAGAAATTAGCTAAAATGCTTTCAGACACCGTGTTTTATCTCTCAATCAAATAAATAGTTGCTTTTGATTTTCCGTTATCCGACTCCCTTTTCCTTCTCCTTCCTCTTCGCAGGGTGGCTGCTTCGACCCATTCCCTCAAAGTTTCCTACCCCAGCAGCCTACTGCCACACCGGTTCCCATGGACCCCAAACCCTCCACCTTTACCCCCCAGTTCACGCCAGCCTCACAAGCTACATTTCCTCCAGAGCTGGCCACAGTGGGGCAACAGGGTCTGGGGTTAGGAGCCCCCCGTGGGGCGTTCCCGGTCGGTGCAGGGGCTGTCGGGTTGCGCCTGGGTATGACCAGACCGCAGGGAGTGGGCACCCAGGTCAGGGTGCCACCCAACCAGCTGCGCCTGCAGCTGCAGCAGAGACTGCAGGGCCCGCAGCAGGTAGTTTCTTCTGTACGCTTTATTTTCCTGTCCAACTTCTTCTGAGTACTTCTTTTTTTTTAACAAGTGAAGTATTAAAATGTTCATCTCAGTCAGGAATGACACTTTAATAATTGAACATTTGACACTTGATGCTGCTGATTTCTTGCCCATAAGCCTCCTCATTCATGCCCATCTGCTCACAGTGGACTTGTGTTCAGGTTGCTGTTTATTACCAGAGCAGCTGTTTTATAGAGCACTTCAAACACCCACAGGACCAAAGTGCTGTACAGTTCACAAAATACAACAACAAACTACACCTTACTTATATTATTATTATTAGTGTTTATCTTAGAGCCTTATACACCGTTTAATTTTTTAGTTATATCTTATATTTTTGCTATTTTGGGGTGTAACTGGGACCTTGAGTGCACGGTTTCATTCCACCTCATGTGATGCAAATGACAATAACCTTGAAAAGTGGGTTATAACTTTTGTAACTTGTATAGTTTTAGAAAATGTAACTTTTATTGACGTTCCCTCCCCCTCTAAATGGAGATCTTCAGTTTCTTCAAAAACTTATCTGGCATCAACTTAAGCGTACTGCTCTGTATTTTTCTTATGCTGGTTTATATTTTTTATATATATTTTAGTTTTAAGCTGCTGATTCGCTAACTTTAACCTTTTGCCAGTGTTTTGTTAGCTGTATCGTTCAGCTACCGTTCTGCTTGTTTTACCTCGTCTTCTGATTGTTCACACTTTAGTCGTTCTTGTTTTAACTTGAAGCTTCTGAAGCAAGTTTCAGTCGTTCACGCTGTACTTTCACAGGAACTTCCCGTTGTTTGAGCATCTGTTTTACTCGGTTTAACACACAATTACAACTCGTTTCTACCGTTGACCCAGCGCCTTTAATGTCTGCACTCACTACGGTACAGAACGCTTTGAAACATCGTGGGTGTGATTTATTCCCACATTATAGTGCTGTTAACAAAGCACCGGTTTCTTTTTCACAACAAGTGAAAAACAGAAGCGCACTCACTTTTCACAGAGTACTGAGGTTGTTGTTCTCTGCGTTAGACAGAATGATCATTAATTTCTCTCAACTTCCGTCATCTCTAACATTTAGCACATCTTATTTCCCGTGAGGCTCTCCAGTAATAAGATTTTATGTGTTATAATTGATGGTATCACTTCCTGTTTGCTTGTTTGTTTGTTTGTCACTCTCTGTCAGCTCCAGAACCGGCTGGCGGCCATGAATCTATTTCCAGGAGGAGCCCAACAAGTCAACAATGGGATCCGTCCGGAGGTTCAGCAAGCGCAGATGACCTCACAAGTGAGTCGGAGCGGCACCCACCGCTCTTATTACTTTGCAAACATTTTACGACTTCGATGACAGTCACGTTGTAAACAACCGCATTTTTATAGTAAGAAAAAATATAATGAACCGTGTTATCGTATTGTTTGGGCATGGACTTTGTTGGGTCATATTATGAGCTCTTTGTCTCGCAGTTTAGATCTTTAATTTAACGAGCATCATTTCCTGACGAGAATATTTATCAGCTGTTTGCAGGTTTAAGTTGAAATTAAAAGTAGTTGAAATTCAAACAAGTCCTTGTTATACGCCCGTCGAAAGGTAGACGTATTATGGGATAATCTCTTCCGATCCGCTCAAGATAATTGAACGAAACTTGATACACATATACACAACGTCAAGGTCACAAATAAAGATCAAAGTTAAAACAGGTCTTAGCTTGTCCAGGACATCGATGTAGATTATCGTTTTGTTGTGTAATCGTTTGTTGACGGGGTTATAATGTGCCATATACAGTACTCTTGTTATATTTTATTTTTGTGTCATAAAATGTCATAAAATAAACTTGCAACAAAGAAGGACGTTAAACTTGATATCCAGATATCGTTCAGGTCGCACCTCGTTTCATTTTTACTGTACATTTGGCGCCGTGTTTGAATATTTGTCCAACATCTGTCTGCAGCAGCCTCCTCTCAACGCCCAGATGCTGGCCCAGCGGCAAAGGGAACTTTACAGCATCCAGCACCGTCAGCGCCAGCTTTTCCAGCAGAAGGTCATGCTCATGAGACAGAACATGGCAGGCGCGCCGACCGGGGCCGTGGGACCCATTGGAACTGCCAGGGTCCCGAAGGTCCCACCCACCAAGTCTCAACAGCAGTTCACCTTCCCGTCTGGGTACAACCCGTTGACGGGAAACACCCCTACCTCACCGAGCCACTTCAGCCCCATGTCGGGGGGCCCTCCGGACAGCAAGCTGTCCGTCAGAATTCCTCTGAACAACCAGACGCTGATGGGCGGCCTGCAGTTCGACAGCAACGTAAACTCCTCGTTACAGCAGGGCCTCTTTCAGCAGTTCGGAGAGTCTGGTGAGTTTAAAACGACAAACTTTAAAGACGAAACTCGGTGACGTAAAAATACAAGTTCTGTTCTTTGCACCGTGTTTTCTGGACTGTTGGGCGCACCCGAATATAATCCGTGCCCACTAAATAAAATAAAATAAAAACTTACACATGTATAGGCTGTGCTTGTCTGCGGGTGTCCACGTTGCAACATGAGATATTTACACAGATTTTTTTTAAACTTTTACCTAAATATGTACCGGTAACACACACAATAAGTACAGTAAATGTTTTTTTTCTGAACAGTGCCAGTAACCTGGCTGGTTAAAAACAACAACAACAACAAAAATACAGTCGCCTACCAGGAAGTCATTGATATATATTTTTTTTGTTTAGCTTTATTTATACATGTAGTCTCATTTAGTCATGAGAACCCACCCCTCCAAGAAATTTCTAAAATTAAAACAAAACAAATTTCTTTTCCACTTCCTCCAAAAGTTAAGGAAGTTAATTTTAAAGTTCTAAATCACATCTACCCAACGAATGCCTTTATCAGATCTAGATTTAAGCTTGATACTGCTGCGTGTACATTTTGTAATAATGAATAAATCATCTTTTTTCCAACTCTAGTGTCTCTCCAGACTTTTGGAGCAGGATGTGGCTTCAGGCCCAGGGAATTGAACTGCCGGATCTGACCTTAACAATAATAACATTTGCTGTTTATTTTCAAAATTCTAAAATATAATTTTTAATTAATCACCTAATATTACTAGGAAGGGGTTTTGTTCATAAATGCATATTTTTTTAAGGTGAATCCTAATTTATGTCATTGGGAAAATTACCTGAAATCTTTTTGTGAGTCTCTTAAGTTGGTTAATTTATACTTAATTTAGCTTTATACTTTGATTAATAACTTTAATTTGATATAAACCTCTACATTTGTTCCTTGTTCATGCAATTATTATTGTTTTTTTGTGTGTGTTGTTTTTTTGTGTTGTATATATTTTTGAATGTATATAGCTCAACCTGTGAAAGTCATTTGATGCTTTGTTACTTTTTATTGCCTTGGATTGTTTGTAAATTTTGTTCATTTAAAAAAAAAAAAAAAAACCAAGAGCGATGTGTATTGGGCACCCGGGTGTGACGAGACTAAATGTTTTGGCAGCAGGGAGCTCGTTAGCCCGTCCAAAAAATATATATATATATTATATTGTTCAAAGCGTGTGGAAAAATTAGCAGCTTATAGTCCGAAAACTTTGGTAAACTTTGACTAACAGCAACTTAAACATTGTCCTTATTTTTTTTTTATAATGATTTTGACACTTTCATCCATCCTATTATTTTACAGGGTATAAAAATAACAATAAAAAAATTGTTTTTTGGACTTAGGTCATTAGAAGTAAAGACAAACGTCTAAAATCGTAGTGTATAAAATAAATCTAATAAAGAAAAAGGCTTCAAAGTCATTACTTTGGTTAAACTTTTAATGTATTTATTTATTTTCTTGTAGCTGTGGTCCAACAGGACCCTCCGTTTCCTCCTGAGATGAGCCCCACCAGCCCATTGTTATCACCTCAAAACTCCACTCCCCAGAGTCCTTTGCTTCAGCAGGCCCCGCCTCCTGGCTACCAGTCACCAGACATGAAGAGCTGGCAACAAACAGGCATGGGCAGGTAAGAGCCCGGCAATAATCGATGGACTCTTTAAATAATTTTTATTTAAGAGTCCAGTTTTTTTTCTGGGCTTCATTTGCTGACTGTATTTTTGCTTTCTTACAAAAAGTTTAAAAAGACTTTTTAAAAATATCCAGTTTCAACTAAACCTGAAACATTGAAGTGACAAAACAAAAGCGTTAAAAAAACTCGCATAAAAACAAGGCTGGAAGTACAGGAAAAATAATCTCATGTACTGCATGTACAGCTCTCTGAAACTGGCGCGAGTTGTTTAAAGTAAAACGAATCAAAGGCTGAATTAACAAGCGAAGCCTTTTAATCCCTCCTTTAGGTATAAGCTACAAACTTTGGTTGTAGGATAAAAACAAGTTTGATGAACGGTAAAGAAATGGGCTCATTAACGATTTCATTTAAATTTGGTGTAATGAAACTAATTTGTGCAGTTGACGTTTGAAGCAGTTGTGGTTGAAATATGTTGTTTTAAGGAGAACGATAAAGGAAAACGTCCCACGAGTGACTAAATAAACCAGACTCTGTTTGGATAGTGAAACAAATGGACTCTGTCAAATACGATTGTCACAGTTTCTCTCTTTGAAACTCACAACTAATGAGTTTTTATAGGTTTGTGGCAGTGGTGTACTCTACATTTTGTAGTGGGTATACTGTGTATAGAAACCAAAGTACACTGGTTAGTACGACGTAATCGTCAAGTCATTTTGATTTTTAAGCGTATTGAACATTTCCAAATTTCTCTGATGTTTATATTTGAATAAATGCACAACAAACTTTATACAACAGTTGGCTTTCTATTAAAAACATGTTATAGAATTTATAAAACAGTATCAAAGCAAAACGTGTTCAAGCATTAAGTACCAAGTACAGAATTCTACAATAATTCACTGGATAAATGAATGTAATGAACAAGCGCTGCATACAGATAGATTGTTCCGTAAGCGTTGAACGTATCAATGACTCAAGCCTAATGATGTGTCATGTATCATTGGGCACTTTTAAGTGGGTATACTGGAATTCTTAAGCTTTTCTAGTGGGTATACTCCGTGTGGCGTAGACTACACCGCTGGTTCGTGGGTCTGATCTGTTTCTCTGCCGCAGCCTGTTCAGTCAGTCGGGGCAGGGAGCAGCTCTGCCGTTCCCCCAGCAGGGGGTGTACAACAACATGAGCATCACCGTCTCCATGGGTGGAGGCTCGGACGGCGTCGGCTCATTACCTCCCATGGGACAGGCGGTCGGCCTGAGCACCAGTAACCTCAGCAACGCCAGCTCCGTGTGCAGCGACCAGCAGGTTAGCGAGGCCACATCTGGAGTGTTTTTGTGGTTTCTTGTTGCCGTCCCATCTGCTCCATGTGTTTGTTGATCGTCGTTTGTGCTCGTGGCTCTGCAGGTGCAGCAGGTTCAGGTGTTCGCAGACGTCCAGTGCACGGTGAACCTCGTTGGCAGCGACTCCTACCTGAACCAGGGCTCCATCGGAGCCACGGCCCCACAGAAGGGCCCCGGACCGCAGGGCTCCCATAACACGCAGGCCCAGCAGAAGAGCCTCCTCCAGCAGCTCCTCACTGAGTGACCCCCCCCACCCTCAGCCCGTCAGCTCTCCTGCTCCCGCTCACTTCAACGCTTCCTCCTCGGAGGTCGGCGCACCAGACCCATTGCTGTCTCTGTCTCACCTTTTTGGACGGACGGATGTTTGGATGGCCACGGAGTAAAGTCACAGAGAGGTGGCTGTCAGTGGAGTTCCGCAGCCTAACCACTTCTTTGCTGGGGGGGGGGGGGGGGGGGGGTGGTTGGGGGGCCGGTTGTTTTACCGCCCGGTACTTACAGAAAGTCAGAAGGAGCAGCAGTGTATTTAAACCTGCCTGTCTGATCTGTCTGACAACCTGTCTGTCTGCCTCAGCCTATTAAAGGCAGTGTTGTCTTGCTGCTCATGTCTCGGTGACCTACTTCCTGCTTCCTGACCCAAGAAAACTGCGACGTCATTGTAGATTTGCCAAGTTGTCGTCACGTTGAATCAGGGCCGACCTCGTTGTTTTATTCTTGTTTTTCTCGTCACGCTGTTGCAGCAGCAGTATCTTTGGAGTCGTGGGAGCGTCCCGCACCGCAGCACCTCTGGCTCTTTGTGTTGTTTGTTTGTTCTGTACCTGTCTCTCAGCGATGTGGGAATGTTTAAGGTTTCAGACCTCTGCGGCATTGTGGGATAGAAGCTCAGTATCAGCTGGTTCTGTGACTGTTTCTCTCTATCAGCTACGGTGCCTGGTGGAAGTGTGAGTTTTTTTTTTCCCCGAGCTCTGCTTCTTCTTCTTCGTCGTCTACGTGTTTTTCTATTCGGTTTTTATTTTTTTACGTTACGGTCGGATTGTTTAAAATCTTCTGCTCTCTTCGTCATCATCATCATCATCATCATCACGACCTTCAGAACAAGCTTCGACAACAACCAGGATGGATGGATGGATGGATGGATGGGAGACAGAGAGGATGCTGCTCATTTTTGGAACTTGGATGTCTTTCTCCTTCTGGGAGGAGTGTTTTTTTTTTTTTTTTGGTCAAAGTATAAAAGAGACTGTTATGAATATTTAACTGATAGTCCGTCACATTTTACCCTCACCTCAGCAGCTGTGAATACGGAGCCCCGACGGGCTCTCTCTCTTCGTCTCTGTGTGTCTTCACGCTTTCTCTCAGCCTATCAGTGTTGTTTGCCACGTGCACAATGCAGGCAGGTAGTATTGTACAGTACAGAAGGACAAAGACTTGGGAATGAGCTAACTCTTCTCTTGTAACTGCTTCCTTTTTCTTTTCTTTTTTTTTAAGTGTAATGAATTGATAACAGAAAGGCAAATATGTATAATGTGATCGGATCCGGTTTTACTCTCTCTCTTTTTAAAACCAGTTTTAATAATGTCCACTCATGGGATTTGAGATTATGTTTGGCATATCGTAACACAGCTACATGTTGCAGTGGAGGACGATGTTACTCCAGCTTCTAAAATGTGAAATTTTAAGTAATTTGATTTTAAAAAAATTTAAAAAAAATTAGTTAGATGTTGCTCCCTTTTGGCATCCTGGTCAGCTCAGTTTTGATTGTTTTGTTTCTCGTAACCAGGGAGCCAGTTAGCCTTTAATATTATTATTGTTGCTTTAATGTTTTTTTTTTTTTCCATCTGCTGTTTGAACAAAGGTTGTCGAACGGTAAATGTGTTTTGTATAAAAGTTATGATAGCTCAAGTCATGGTGTTGCGGCTCGACAGCTCGCAGCGGACGCACTCTGGGTTGTTGTTCCTGCGTTATGTCATTTAAGTAGAGGCTTTAGCGTTAGAACTTCCTAACAAAGATGTGATCGATGATTCATTTAAAGCTGTCGCAAATTCGAATCAAAACAGGAAGGGTTGCAAAACAAAAAACTTTTTTTAATCCGCGTTCCCATTGGCAATGACATGTTTAGGATTCAGCCCCCCTCCCCCCACCGGCTGCTCTCATGCACCGTTTTCTGTTAACTACTGTTGATCGGTCATACACTGTCTCTCCAAGCGACAACAGACGTTTCTCGTTGTTTTAAGTCACGTTTTCATGCACAGAAATGTCCTTTCAGAGACTCTTCACGAGTTCAAATCGTTGCAAAGGTATTCAGGATTCGAAACGCGTTAAGTCGTTCTGCAAATTAGCTTAAAAATCAGGTTTTTGCTGCAGTTTAAAAGTCTGAAATTTGCTTTAGTCTGTTTCTAAAACTTGTCCCATCTCTTGATTCTTCCTGAAAGTCCAAAAACACGCCTGCCAGGCTGCCTTCAGGCCCAGGCTGCCGTTGTAACAGATCTGTGACCTCAGTGGGATTATCCCAGTTAGAAAATGATCAGTTTGCCTCGCCTGCGCAAAAAAATAAACTGTTTAATTTGTTTCTTTCTGCGTGGATACGTTTTTCAGATTAGGGATGCACGATATTATCGGCTTGGTATCTGGTGATATTGGCAGTAAAGTTAAATATCAGGCATTGGCCATTCCATCACAGATATAAAATCACCAATATAAAAAAATGACGTCTTATTTATATTTATTTATATATATATGTATATATATAATATGTGGTGCTGTTTTTGTATGACAACCCAGTGACGAGGATGCCTGCAGCGCCAGCACAACGTTATGACATCACGCGCGCCGTTGAGTTTAGATTTGTGAAAATTTACAAATTTGCACTGGTCAAGTGATGCCATTGTGTTAGAGAGAGTAAAATGAATAAATTAGACCATCCATCCATCCATTTTCTTTACCCGCTTAATCCATTTTGGGTCACGGGGGTCGCTGGTGCCCATGTCCAGCAGTCACTGTGCGAGGGGCGGGGTACACCCTGGACGGGTCGCAAGTCCATCACAGGGCCACATAGAGACAAACGAGACAAACAACCATTCACTCTCTCACTCACACCTAGGGACAATTTAGAGTTACCAATCAGCCTAACATGCATGTTTTTGGACTGTGGGAGGAAACCGGAGTACCCGGAGAAAACCCACGCATGCACGGAGAGAACATGCAAACTCCACCCAGAAAGGCCCCTGGACCGGGGTTTGAACCAGGGACCTGCTCGCTGAGAGGCAGCAGCTCTACCAGTTGCGCCACCGTGCTGCCGAATAAATTAGACGTTAAACAAAATCCAAGTTGAAGTGTTGCATCATTTTCCGCCCCCTTTCTGTCATCTGCATTTGGTAGCAGGCCAAATTTACAAAGACCATGCAGAATAATTTAGTATTTTAATTCCACAGCAGAGAAAGCTGTGTAGTCTCTGTAAGTAGGTCTAGGGGGGGGGGGGGGGGGGGG
>NC_056509.1:44913909-44920670 GCF_014905685.2 Nematolebias whitei
GAATATCGGTATTGGTTATTGACCAAATATTTTCCAGGACATCCTTGTAAAAGAGATTGATGATCTCAATGGATTTCTTCCTGGTAAAATAAAGTAATAAAATAAAATAAAAAGTTTTAACATATTGGATATCAGCCAAAAATCCAATATCGTGCGTCCCTAGTTCAGATAGAAGGTGCTTCATCGCCTCGTAAAAGATTAAAGTGCCCAACTGATCGCTCGCGTTAGGCTAACGAGTCCGATGCTAAATTTGCAAAATATGGCTTTTCTGTGCTTTTAAAAAAAAAAATAGACACGTATTCGTTATGCAACAAGTTAAAGAGGAATAAATTGTTAGGTCAACAGTCTGCCTTCCAGCTCTTCAAACACTTTGGAGACTCCCTCATGAATGTCATTTACCAACTAATCACAGAGTCGCAGCCCAGTGAGATGCCACGCTCAGACGCCAAAAGTGTTGAATTATAGGCTCAAAAAAAAAAAGCATCTTTAAAGGAAACAAACTTGTAGCGGGCTTATATTTAAATGGAGACGAAAGCAGAGTTTGCAATGTTCAATTTTTTAATTATTTTTGTTATCAAGACGAAATGTTTTCGGTGTGCATCAAAGTAAATGATCTGGCTTTCCTTTTCTTTTTGATTCTACATGCACAGCATCAGTTCCCTGCATAGATTAGGCATTCCCACAGAAGCTGTTCCCTCTACAGCCGTGCTCAGCGAAGAAATTTAGCAGCAAACGTCAGCTTACCCTGCAACGACAGCAGCAACGAAACATGCCAAAAACACACGATGCAAATGTCACATGTTTTTATGCAAACAGCCGTTTAGTGGAAACAACAGTCCCTCCTTCATCACTACAGGTACCAGGTTCTTTTATACTGTTCGTTGGACGTTAACATGATGTAAATAACAGAAATGTGAATGTGTTTTTGTTCAGAATCGACAAAAAAAACAAAAAAACTAGTGCTCCGAGTTTGTGGTTTAAAAAAAAAAAAAGAAAAGAGGGGAAAACGTTGCCTCCGTCATGCTTTTATTTTGATTTTTCTACCTTTGTTATTTTTCTGATAATGTATGTATAAGACTATCGATGAGTGCGTCTATAGTGTGAAAGTGATTAATACTGTATATCTGGTGTTCTCTAAGATGGGAAAAGACGAAGATGTCCTGATTGATTCTTCTCCTCTTTGACTCTTTAGACCCTGCACAGTACCTGTGGGTGTTTTTTTCAGATAACTATGCCAGAGAATGGTTTAGCGACTGCTGAATGTGATTTTTACTGAAAGAGAAGCAGTGTGGACTGGCTTTTTGTACGGGTTAATTTAAAAAAAAAAATTAAAAAAAGGCCATATTATTTAATTTTGTTTCCTGTTAAAAGTTTAAGCAGATCTGGGAGAGTGGAGCCTTGGTTTTAAGGAGAAGCATTGCCGGGTTGTTGCGTAAACGAGCGTTTTATTTTATCTGTCTGACTGATGTAGCCTTTCTTTGCGTTCGTCAGTAGTAAATGACCAAAGCTTAGACACGTTTGATGGATTTCATATGCAAACCTCTTCATCACTGGACATTACAAAATGTAGCGGTTCGTTCTGGGTTGTTTTTTTTCTAATTCCTCCTCTTTGTCTCGTGCCGCTTCTCAGCGTCGTTCTTTTTGTCTTAAAAGTGTCTCAGAGTGGCCTATCAGCATCGATTCCCGTGATGTCCCAAAGTTTGGTCAGTTGAGACCTTGCCAATGAGGTCTTTGTTGTTTATTTCTTTTAATATATATATTTTTTGAGCCTGAAGTGCTGTCACGTGTTTACAGGAAAAAGAGAAACATTGCAACCATTAGCTATGCACCTTAAACAAGCATTTCCTCGTGTTTTTGTAGAAGCAACACTGGAGCAACACTAAGCCATTCACGCGATGACTTTTACTTATTTTACAACAACAAAAAATAGATTCCTGTCCATGTCTGGTGACCTCTCCGCTGCCAGTATCATTCTTAGGGGAGTTTTCTATTTCTTTTTCCATTTACTGAATACTTTATACCAAACTTGCGGTGCCTCGTGTATATATTTTCTGAATAAAAGATTGCTCCTTTCCTGTTTAACATGTAACCTTGTTAACCAGGGTTTTTAAAAAAAATAAAATAAATAAATAAATGAATAAAAACATTTTTCACCTTTTTAAAATATTGTTAAAAAAAATTTAAATAAAAATTAGCTTTTTTTACACGCGTAGAATCAGATTATCCCAGGAATTTGCAAATACAATCTAATTTTGCACTTTACATCGAATCCGCTCTGAGTGAAAAGGCCATCGGCATTTGGAGAAGTGTCCCCTAAAAGAAAATGTTGCAGGAAGTCTTTTCATTTTGAGCAAATGCTCAGATTCTTTGTGGAGAACTTCGCTGTACCATCATCCAAAACCACCAAGACCCAAACTACAGAAATTGGTTTGTTTAGCTCGACTGCCACAGTGAATAAATAGAGCATTAGAGATTAGCGGTCCCATTTTTTATTTCCTGCTAATTTCCGAATACAACAGGTAGAGAAAAGAATCAAGAGTCATTGGAGCAAAGTTACTGGTAAATGGAGAAGTGAACTGGGAATCATTAGGCACATCACGGTTTGATTCAGTCATGAATCAGAGAGGAAAATGATGGTGTAGAGGCAGGACAGCCGACTCGGGACCCGAAATCCCAGGTTCAATCTCTAGTCGTGGTGTCTCTGAGCAGTACACCCTATCCCCAAAATGCTCCCCGTGCACTTTCAGTAGCTGAGTAGAGGAACATAAGATTCTGTGACGATGGACGCCTTGAATGGTTCTTTACCTGCTTTGTTCAATGTTTCCACAACTTTACGTTTGGTCCTGTTGTAGAACGTGGGAACAGTTGTGGTGATTATTTTCTTCCATTTGCTTCAAAGTGGAAAAAAATGTCAAACAAGCCCTGGTTTTCAACCACTGAGCGCAGACAAAAAGTCTTCCCAATAAAAGTTGCAAATTCACTTCGCTTGCTTTCACTTAGGCGAACAATTTTGACGCCGCTTGCTCGATGGTGGTTTGGTTAACATTGGCAGCAAGCAGCTCTGGTTGGAAATGTGTGCACAGCTTGCACATAGCGTAGCTCCTCTCGACATCATTTCTCCCATTATAGAAACCGAAATACTTCCAAACAGAATTTTAATGCATTCAAGAAATAGTCCTCCCCAACCTGTGGCTAGACGCCAATGACTCTTGAATATCTTAACTACTAGTTGTGATCAGAAACTGATGTGGAATAATCAACAAGAAAACAAAAAGTACTGGCATGTACTGCATCCTTGGTTGTCTAGTTTGGGCCTCGTTGGCGTGTAAGGATCGGTGTTTTGTTCCCAACATCTTCTTTGGAACAGTTTTTTTTGGCCATGTGATCCACAATATAAGTACTATGCTAATCCTGTTCAGGTGACATCCTCTCCCAACTCTGCGCTGTCGTCTGCTTCCAGGCCTGCGGTTAAAAGCCTCCAGCTCGATCTCTCCGAACATTCCTGCTAAAAAAACAAGAAGTTTTTCGGCTCTGTAGCAGCCCGGTGTTAGCTTCCCTCTCCTGCAGCTGAACTCTTGCTTTGTGTTGGACTTTACCTCTTTCGGAACAGTTGTGCACTGATGTAATTGACAACACACTAGATGTGTTTTGCTCATCTCATGTTTGTGCTGCCTGACGTATTGTGTTTAGGATCAGGCTAATGTCTGGATTAGTTGTGTTCAGTGTCCAGGAGTCTTTTTTTTTTTTTTTTTTTTTTTTGTCGTTTTAATTCTCACAAAGTATTCCACAAAACAAGTTAGGAGCTTGGGTATTTTTTGCACCACTGAGACTCTCCATAGTCTTTTACCTCCGACTCATTCCTAATGCAGGTCTTCAGAACTAAACTCACCACAGCGTCAGTTGTCAAGTATTATAAGTGCTGCCTTATCGGGACTGAGGTTGAAAATGGGCGTAGATGTTAAACAAAGGCTCAGTATTTACTCACCACTTTATTCTTTATGTTTTCTGGGCGGTAATGCATTTTCTGGAAAATTTTAGAGAAGAGACCAAGGTTCCACTTTCTCCCTTGTAAAATTTAATATAAATAGATATATAAATAGATATAAATATATATTATACATTTTACTCATTTTGTCCAGTTTTGTATATTACACTCATGTAAAGTTTGTTTTTAAAGAGGCATCGGAGCAGCTATTACAAGACGATATGAGTGACAATGTTCATCTGGGAGAATTTTATGCATGTTATATTTTTCTTTCTTTCCTTTTCTTTCTCTGACTGTTTTAATACCTACTAGACGCCCCCCTCTTGTTCAGGTGTGTTATGTGAATTTAAAGAAATCTACCTTTGTTTTCTTTGGAATGTTGTAGACAATCAGTCTCAGGCCGGGTCCAGTCCCTGCGGGGAGTGAGAGCCCTGTAGGCTAACAGACAAAACGTTTATTTTCATCTACTGGAAGTCTAAACTCGGAGGTTTGTTCATTCATACGTTTGTGGCTGTTCAAGTTTACACACATACACACACTTCTGTACTACACTCAAAACACACCTCGTGCATTGATCCCTCTGCTTCTTCTTTTTTTTTTTATTATTTTTTTTTTTCCAAGGTGAGGATGTAAACCTTGTGGAAATGATGCTTTGACTAACAAATCTATAACATCTATGAATGTGGGAATGCAACACATTGCAATAAAAGCACCATCTGAAATGCAAAATACCTCTGTGTGGTTTTTAAATGCTAATACTTCTCTTTTCATTATCTAGTATGCAGATGATGGTCTCATGTTCATTAGTATTTAAAGTACCATCAACAAGCAACTTGGCGCATCACACGCTTGATTATGTTTTAGTCCAGGGAAGCAAACCATATATTATTATGCAATACTGTTATGGTCAATTAAATCTTCAATTTTAAACCATTATTCATTTGTACGGTATGATTTCAGAATAAATAATAGGTACAGCACCAGAATATATCCTGAACCACTAGATGAATTTTAATTAGACTATCAGGGATTTTTTTTAATTCATTCAACCTTTATTTAGACAGGTTAATAATCCCATTGAGCCTCGAGGTCTCATTTACGACAACAATTGACAGTTATAAAAGATGGCAACAAAGTAACAGAAACAGCTAGATTATAAGGCGAATGTAGAAAACTAAAAACAGGAACATGTCTGCGTTGGTCCCTGCCAGGAGTCCAACAGATTCTTAAAGCCACTTAGAGAGGTCAAGGTCGAGAGCTTCAGATCTTTTTGTAAGATATTCCAGGAAACGAGCGGAGTAGGAGAAGGCCCTCTTGCCTAGTTCAGTCCTCACTGAGGGAACACTGCAGGTAATAATGTCCTGAGAGAGCACGCTGTAGCTGCACTCACGCAGAGACATGTAGGAGGAGATGTAAGAAGGCAGCAGACCAAGAAGTGATTTAAAGATGAAAATGTACCAGTGGGATTAATCCTTAGATGGTCTACAACTGGTTACGATCCAGTTCAACGAGGCCACAACGTCCAACTCATTTTAGAAAACACAAAAACTGATATTTAGTCACCAAAGTCCATGGTCATTAATCCAGGTACAAATCCAACAATGTTCAGTCATGTCATCTGGATGGTTTCTTCTGCTGAGACATTTCATCCAAAGGACTTCTTCAGTCCAAGGAGCCACAAACAAACTTGAGTCCCACGAATACCACACTCCCATAGTGGGGGAAAAAACAGTTTGCTGATGATAAGATGGTTTCTGATGCTCGCCCTCTCCCCCATCAACTCCTCTGAGGCAGTCCTGCCAAAATCATTCAAAACACCAAAGTTCATGCGCAATAATCCAGGTACAGATGCAACAATGTTCAGTCAAGTCATCTGGACGGTTTCTTGCTCTTGCTGACACGTTTCGTCCTTCATCCAAAGGACTTTTTCAGTCCGAGGAGCCACAAACAAACTGGAGTCCCACAAATACCTTTAGATTTCAATATTTAGTCGGTTTTACAGATATTGAACTAAAAAATTGTTGTGGTACTAGCCGAGATTAATTCACAACACATACTCTGAGTGTGACTTTTTTTTTATTATTGTGGAACAACAGCTGAGCTAGAAGAAATATAATTGAATATGGTTAGGGGTCGCCACAGCGAACTAAGTCACAAGAAGACTTGGCAGTTATTTTTATGCCGAATGCCCTTCCTCATGCAACCATAGACCACCGAGCTACCACAGCCCTCTGTGTGGAGCAGAGAGCTCCTATCTAGGACACCGGGAGGAGCAGATGGTGGGGGTTAAGGGTCTTGCTCAAGGGCCCAGAGTGGGACGAATGAGGGTGAGGGCAGGTGTGGGTGCTTCACTTACCCCACCCACATTTTTGATGTTGTCAGTACCTGGGCTTGAGCTCGTGATCTTCCGATCACAGGCCCACCTTCTCTAACCTCTGTGCCACCACTCCCCTACACACACACACACACAGGTTTGTTTTGCTATCTTTGTGGGGCCTTTGCATTGACTTCCATTTATTTTTCATTCATTTCTATAGCCTAACCATGACCTTTATCCATAACCTAACCATTACCAGTACATACCTAACCCTAAACCTAACACATCCTCAATTCACACCTTAGTCCTAAACCTAGCCCCTAACCCACCAACGGGACTTCTTATGGGGCCCGGGCTTTGGGCCCCATAAGGAGCAGTTGGGCCTCACAATGTAGTATAAGTTGGAAAAATGGGCCTCACAAAGTAGCATAAACAAGGACACACACACACACACACACA